>NC_053493.1:62307215-62607215 GCF_905171775.1 Rana temporaria | reverse complement strand
TACATGCACAGCTCTCTCTCTCTCTATCCTGAGAGTTAGCCAGGAAGGGCCAATGAAAGCTGAAGAGCTGGTGCTGTGCCTCTGTGTGTCTGTGTAAATCCAGGAAGTGAATAGACAGCCGCCCCAGCTGCCCACAGATAAAATGGACGCAGCCAGACTTGGTGGAGGGAGATTTCTATAGCATACTTGGCAAGTACAGAATCACAGTATATATAATAAAATATGAGCTTTTGTCATCTGAGAGGGGGACTGCACCCTCCCCCCTACAGCCAGAACACTGATCAGCACTAACAGCCATTGTCTGCAGGTTTTCCAGCATGCCCATTCAACAGAAGCTATTTGTGAGACTGGCTTCTGTCGGACAGGTAACTGAATGTTGGCTGGTTCCTGCTGAACTGGCCGATATTTGGATCATGTGTACTCAGCCTTACATATACAGTCATGGACTGAAAACAAATATGCATTTGGAGACCTAGGACATTTGTTTGACCTCGCTGGTCTGTGTAATTGTTCTTGCTTGGTAACAGAGGACATATTAAAGCAGAGGTTCCGCTGTTTTTTTTATTTAAAGCCAGCAGCTACAAATACTGCAGCTGCTGACTTTTAAAAAATGTACACTTACCTGTCCAGCGCGCCCACGATGTCAGCAGACGGGTCTGAGCAATCGCTCGGTTTTTGTATGCTTCCGCCACCATCCTCGGTAAGGGAATCAGGAAGTGAAGCCTTGCGGCTTTACTGGCCGGTTCCCTACTGCGCATGCGCGAATCACTGGTCCCCGCTCTCTCAGACGACAGCTGGGGGGGTGACGTGAAGGGGCCAGACTCCCGCGGAAGTCAAAACCCAGAAGTGGTGCAAATACCTTATACAGGTATCTACACTCCCTCCCCCCTGAAAGGTGCCTAATGTCACACCGGAGAGGGGAGGGTTCCAAAAAGCGGAGGTTCACTTTTTGTTTGAACCTCCGCTTTAAAGACAACATGTTAATGTAACAGCCAGGCAAAATGCATTTTGCTGTAGAGGTTCACATTGGCAGCCCCCACATTTCTTCTCTAACAATTTTGTCTTGATGCAGAACTAAAGTCTCCTTTTACTCCCCCAGTCTAACATCTGTGATCTCCCTCTCCACCCCTGACATCTTAGCAAGATGAGTTTCCACATCTTCCGCCATCCTGACTGGTAGGCTTGGAATTCCTTCCATGTTCATTCATCCCACCACTAGGCGTTCCATGTGTGTACACTGAGCTGCTCATGGGAAGCCCAGTTTACATGCCAAAGAAGTTTGCAAGAAGGAAGGCAAGAAAGTTTTATTACAGAAGAGACATAGTATGTGTTTTTTTTTTTTTTTTTTTTGCGCATCAATCCTTCTTGCTAGCCCCTTTTTTTTTTTTTTTTTTTCCAAGGTGAAGATTTCCTTTAATAGTGTTGAGCCTGTTTTCAACGCAAAGTAGAAAATACAATTTAAAGTGGTTGTAAAGGTTTGTTTTTTATTTTCTAAATGGGTTCCCTTAAAGGGGGTGTAAAGACAAACATATTTCCTCTTAAATTAAAGTCTGACAGTAGCTGATAAAGTAAAAAGTAATGTTTTTCATTATAACTAGTTTGATACCTGTTGAAATCAAGCTATTTTATTCACCTCGGTCACTCCTGAATCATTATTCTCACTGACTTCCTGGTTTGCGGTGCGCATTCATTCTTGCTACATCACGGCCTAATGGGAACTACAGTTCCCATTAGGCTTAGCCTCCATGCCTGTGAGGGATAAGAGAGAATCTTCATGCAGGGCTGTAGTCATAGGGAGGGGGTGAGTACATTCTGCTTTCCACCATGCAAAACGGCTCAGATGATGGTGGAAAGCAAGAAGAGGAGTGACAGGAAATGGCATTTTCATACCTGGATTACTGTATTTTGGAGGTCAAAAAGAAAAACGAGGTAAGTGATATTTAAATGCTCTAGCTTACAGCAATCAATTTATCTAATAAAAAACAAACCTTTAGTGTTCCTTTAAGGTAGTGCATTGTTGGTTCACTTACCTTTTCCTTTGATTTACTTTCTAAATGTTTGTTTTCTTTGTCTGAATTTCTCACTTCCTGTTCCTCCTCAGTAAGCTGTTCTGGCTAACTAACCCCCATGGATGATGGGGGCAAGCTTACTAAGGAGTAACAGGAAGTGAGAAATTCAGACAAAGAAGAAAAAACATTTAGAAGGGAAATTGAAGGAAAAGGTAAGTGAACCAACAATGCACTAGGTTAAATGAACCTATTTAGAAAATAATAAACAAACCTTTACAACCCCTTTAAATCATTTTACATCACCAGCCCATGTAATGTAGGTTAACCCAGAAGATATTCAGAGTATATTTTGTTTGATCATCAGAATGATGGGATTCAGGCTTGGCTAAATTAGTTTTGTAATTATAGATTTGAGGACTGATTATCCAGACAATAAAGCACCTGAGCACTTATCTATTCGCTCTAATCAGGCAAATCAGGCCACAGTGGCTGGAGATGTGTACTCTTGGATTTTTTTAGCAATTCATAGTAGAATAGTATAGCTGTACACAACCTTGAAGGTCTGTTTTTTTTTTTCCTCCATTCAAAGACTATTGGTTAATTTAGCATGGCACAAAAGCAAGAATATTTTAAAGAGATTATAATAAAGGCTTTTACGCAACCTGCATAATTTAGTTTGAAAGAACAGGCTGTAGAATGCATCTTGTGTAAATAGGGGTATTTTTCTGTTATGTTTTCTATCTGTGTGCAGGACTTGTACAATGTGGGCTGAGAGGGCTGCAGCATGGCCAACATAGATTCCCATTGCTTGGCATTATTTGAGTATTGAAGTTAAATACCGGTAAATCTGTGTATCCTGTTGGTCTCACAATGGAATCGGGGACTAGATCCAGACCACAGACCCTAGGACTTCTGATCCTTGGCTGTAACTGTTGTGTTTTTTTTTTTTAAATTGCATTTTAGTCTAAATATGAGATCTAAGGTCTTTTTGACCCCAGATCTCATATTTAAGAGGACCTGTCATGCTTTTTTCTATTACAAGGGATGTTTACATTTCTTGTAATAAAAATAAAAGTGACCCAAATAGTTTTTTTTTCTTTTAAAAGTGTAAAAGTAAATAAAATCAAGTAAATTAAATAAGATTTGTAATGGTTACATTAAATGTAACCATATTGCTACACTTAGAGGGGCCTCTCTTCTCTTTTATACTCTGTTGTGATGTGACACTACTTGTAACCATATTGCTACATTAAAGCTGGCCTTACATGCAGAGAATTTAGTCCGAAACTCGTCAGATTCGACAATCGTGTCATTGGTGGACCCATTTTTATCAACAAATTCGACCATGGCCCCGGCTAATGTTGATGGATCTGACGCGAAAACTTTTACCATTTGAACTAAAGTTTATATGTGAATGTTGCAATCGAAATAAGAATATTCTGTTTTGTATGATTTATATGTATTTATTGTTATCCAACGGTAACGGCAATCATGGAAACAAGTTTATTCCCTTTTTTTAGTGGGAAATTCGCTTTCGACCAACCAAATATTCATTAAATCTGCAAATGGACGAAATTCTGTGTGTATGGTCAGCATTAGTCACCTCTCTTCTCTTTTTTACTCTGTAGTTCTTCTGAATTTGCTTCTAATCCTCTTGTGGAGGCTTCCATTTATGGATGGAGGACTTTTGGTATGCAATCTGGTCACATTGCTATAATCTTTTTATATGGCCTATAAACTGAAATACTTAATGAATAAATGGTTGTGGAACAAATCATCAAAATTTTCCATTATTTCTTATGGGGAGTGCTTTGGATTACAACCATGTTTCCGTAACGAATTATGCAATCCAAGGATTTACTTTATTGTTTTTCGTTTGAGCAGAAAAACGCTAGAAACTGCTTGAATCAAGCCTTTTTTTTGTGCATTTTTAGGAAACAAAAGACTCTTAAAAATGCTGCACCAATCTGCCAGGTTTCGAGCTACAATGAAAGCTCCAGAACTTTTTTGAACTTTTGTGTTTGGCTTCAAATGACTTGTAGATGTGAACCAACTCCATGGAGAATTGATTTATTCCCTCCTGCTTTTTGGAGTTTGAGCTTCAAGCTACAAAATGCTAAGGCCTTGTACACACGGTTGGACCAAACTGATGAGAATGGTCCGACGGACCGTTTTCATCGGTTCACCGCTGAAGTGGCCTGATGGTCTGATGTGTGTACACACTATCAGTTCAAAAACCGATCAGGTCAGAACGCGGTGACGTAAAACACACGACGTGCTTTAAAAAACGAAGTTCATTGCTTCCAAGCATGCGTCGACTTGATTTTGAGCATGCGCGGGTTTAGAACCGATGCTTTTCTGTACTAACCATCTGTTTGGTCCGATCGGGCAGCGTCCATCGGTTCGGTTTTGAAGCATGTTTTAAAATTTTGGACCAAAGGAAAAAAGACCGATGGCCTATACACAAGGTCGGTTTGGTCACTGAACTTCGGTTCATTCTCATCGGTTCGGTCCGACCGTGTGTACGGGGCCTTAGGTGTGAATGGGCCCTCATGGGTAACCAGGTTTGCCAAAATGTGGCCTCTTGCACTAGTCTTTATTGTGCTTTGTGTAATAAGTATTACTGCTACACAGCCTGTGAAAGTGCTTTAATGTTTCACCACTAACTAAATGTTAATATTGTGGGTTTTCTAGCCTTTGGTCTAGATAGGATGTTTGCAGCTTGATGGCTGTTAAAGCAAACCGATGTTCATTCCCTTCTGAAATGCAAACATGAGGCCTAGGTGAGAATTGCCAAACCTAATGAGCAATTTGGCAGATCAAATGAGATGTCAGGCAGAGACGGAAGCCCAGTCTGCTCAATCAAGCATCGGGAATGAATCTGGGGACTTTCCTAAAATTAAAATAAATAAATAAATACAGCTTTTACACCCTTTTTTTCTCAGCTGAACCTTGTAAAACGAGACAATCTTCAATGTCTTCCCTTTCATATTTCTCTTATTTATTCCAATGGAGTCTCCGGGGATAAAATCTGTTTAGAAACACATTGCATACATTTACAAAGCAGAGATGTGATGAAACACAATCTTTTGAGACGGCACAAAGTGAATAGAAATGTCTCTGGCTTCGCAGAACATAATGTGGATAGAAAATTGCTACCATTCTTATCACATATAGCAGAATTGTGGGCAGTGCCAGGATTCATCGTTCAAACTGTGCCAACAAAATAGGGTGTTTTTCAGCCATGTCCTTTTCTGAATGGTTTGGTTGAGAAATATATAGATGATTGTTATGCCTCCTGCAAAACATACGTCTGTTGTAAAGGATTAAAATGAGATACAAAAAAGTAAATTATGAACAATAACACAATTGGCTGTGCTGAAGAAGATTTTGTCAAAGCTTGGATGCAATTTTATTTATTTTTTTTATTCAAAACTCACAACTCCATGGTTGGCTGAAACTGGTTAGATTTTGTGGCTCCCTCTGTTTACTATTTGTGAAGAATCGATATCTGAGTTTGCCATTTTTATCCCACGTCACTACTTAATTACTGAAATTAGAATAAATATACAACCTAAAAAGCGCGCATCCTGTGGTACCTGCAAGGATCTGTGATGGCTGTAAAATTATTCCCTATGTCCCTGTAGAGCCCTTTGTGAGCAGCATAGACATTTACTTTTAGGTCTTGCTTTATTCTCTTTAAATCTGAGATCTTCATTCTTTTTGTGCCACTTAAAGTGGTTGTAAAGCCTTAAAATGGATGTAAACCCGAATTAATTTTATTTATTTTTTGATGTCACAATGTACAGTAAAAGATTTCCTATCATCTGTGCCCAGTCTTGCAACACAGTTAATCCAGCTCTGAGCAATCCTATTATATTGTTCAGTGAAATAAAACTGACTTACAGAGAAAAACCTTAGTCCGTTCCGCCCCCTTGCTGTGAATTACAGGTTATTTACATATCTCATGCACTAGCCTGGAGACGGGCATTATTTTTTAATTTCCACCCCCACTCCTTTTCTGAAGTCATGTAGTTACTTTTATGGATTTTGACTGGATGTTGGTGATCATAGCAAAATTTGGTGTAACGAATACATAGGAAAAAATGCATGTTTACAAGGGGAGTGTAGAGGAGGCCGGGGAGTCTACTGACATTACGACTCCACCCACAAAGCTCCAGACAACAGACCCACCCACAGAATATGCAGTTTTTCAGTTCTTATAACAGACAAAGGGGAAACATTTGACAGGTAAGGATACATGCAGGAGGCATGTATATCCTTATAGATCAGCACTATGGCAGTAGTTTAGAAAGGATGAGAGTGGGTTTTTCACCTTCATCCACCCCCCCTGATGTCAATCCAATTCTGTGACACGGGAGCGGGCGGTGGGGCCAAGTCCCACTGTCTGCATCAATGGATGCAGCAGTGGGACTCGGGAGCGATCCCACGCGGGTGTCCCCATGAAAAGCAGCTTTCCGTGGGGGCACCCGATGAAAAGGAGGCGCTTGGAGCACCAGCGGGGGGGGGGGCCCTAGAAGAAGAGGATCAAACATGTTATACGTACCTGCTCTGTGCAATGCTTTTGTACGTATAACATGTTTTATATTTCCACTTCAAATAAGGCATTGTGCGCATTACGCATCAAAAAACACCACTTTTAATGGCATTTTACTTTTTTTTTTTCCCTGACCCTCTGTGTTAGCCTATGTGCCTATGCACTGCACTGCACAAGATGTGTTTCCTGGGGGAGCAGGGGAGAAGATTTTACATCTAGGCCTTATTGGCTCTTGTTCAGCAACACATTAAATTTGTTCAGTTCATTGGTGTTTAGTGGCAGAAAACAACCAAGGCCAGCACAGTCTAGAAGAGGAGCGTTTTTGCCACAAACAAATCCCAATGCGTCTAAACGTGTGTCAACGTGCTTGAGTGCTAAGCATGTTTAACGCATGAGCATTCATTAATTTTAAAGGCCAACATTATTCTGGGCAAAAAGATGAACACCAAAATGCTTGACATGCCTGAACATGTCTAGATGCAATAAACGCATTGGAAATGGCGCAGCTCTATGCATGTTTTTTTTTTTTTTTTAACACTGCTCTCTCCTGCCAGGAGAAAGCCATTTAGAAGAGTTGTATTGTGCATGAGACCTGGTGAGACTGGCCTTCAGAAACAAGTCTTTAGTTGTAGCTTCAGCTTTACTATTTCCATCCTGAGAATTTCGCATTTTCCCGTGGCCGGCGATCAAAACTTTCCTATGCTGAACGTGATTCTATCTCGTTCAGGAGATGGCGGTTCAAGCTCACCTAATCGCGGCAGCTCCTAAAACTCTGCTAAAAGCCTATGTGTACATACATAGACACACAGGCTTTTATTAAGTTAAGTTTAGGGGCTTTGGCAAAAAAAATGCCAAAAGCTCCTAAGATTAGGAGCTGATAGTGTACATAAAGCCTAAATATGTTGAGCGGTATACAAAGAACTGTAACAATTCTGTACTGGTTTGGCCTCGGTACTCAATTTTTTTCTTTCCTCTCCCTTGTGTACAAAGTCTTTTCTTTAAGTGGTACTTCACTAGATGTGAAAATAGATAGGAAAGTATACCATATTTACTTTTTTCTTCTTCAGTTACTTCCTGGTTTCTTGCCTAGGCAAATTATGTCCTACATCCCAGGAGTCTTCAGGAGGGAAGGAGAGGAAGAGGGGTTTTCTCAGCTAAGCACACACTCCTGCATGCATGCTTGAGCTAAGGACAGATGAATTCCAGGAAGTAAATGCCCTATGAATCATTTACCCTTATTCAAGATGGCCATGGCCAAGAATGCTAAGGGGGTGTTTTTGTCAAAGTGATTTCTCAACTTAATAAAGCATGGAGACATAGATGGGTGGGAAAGTTTGCTTTGACTATGTGTGTTTTTAGTTTTCGGTGCTCACATGTAGTAAAGATTTGCTTTAAATATGGTTAATTTTAATCCATATTTTGATTAAGCTTTATTTTGAACAAATAGAAAGTCATAAGAGGCAATGTAGTATGAATACTAAATGTTGTCAGTTCATAGGATTTTCTGTTGTCTAAGCTTGACTTAGGAAGCTGGAGACCGAAATAAGCAAATATATAGATGTTTTACAAAAGTGTAAATCTAGAATAATTGTGCACAATTTATTTTTAAAAACTTTAGGATTATTGTGCTCAATTCTTAAAATAATTTTTCATAAACTCCTATTTTCATGTAACGACTTCTCCAAGTATCTGCAAAGCATTATGTCGGAGGTTTGGCACAGTGGATCTTGGCTCGGAGCGGTGATCACTGGTGTCTGCTACAGGCAATTGATAAACAATCTTGTTAAAGGCTGAGATCTCCAGAAGGGGTTTTGTCACTTTAGCTGGCATTAGAATTCTGTTGGTGGTTCAGCAATAACCAGTCCAGCTGGAAACTAACTCAGCAAATGCTTGCCACACTTGTGTGTCCAAATAAAAAGGGGAAGGTAAAGAAAAACCCATATTATGAGCCACAGGGATTTTCAGAAACGCAAGTTATAGTTTTAACTCCATTTTTTACCATGAGGATGATTAATTAAAGTACTACCTGTTGAACACTTTACAGTGTGGCGTAAATCTTTGTGTGACCCTTCATAGCCATATTTTATTTTTTTCTCAGAAAAGCGAGGAATGGACCTCTCACTGCACACAATGGCCCGGATTTACATACATCAGCGCATATTTATGCCGGCATAGCGTATCAAATATACGCTACGCCGACGCAGCGCAGAGGGGCAAGCACCGAATTCACAAAGCACTTGCCTCCAAATGTACGCTGGGTTTCTTAGTCGTAACTCGTCGTAAGTGGAAGTGGGCGTGAGCCATGCAAATGAGGCGTGACCCCATGTAAATGATGGATTGAGCGTCATAAAGATACGAATAACGTACGGCACATGCGCCGTCCCGTGGACGCATCCCAGTGCGCATGCTCAGAATCATGGCGAAACAACTGCCTAAGATACGTCGAATCACTGCCTACGACGTGAACGTAACCTACGCCTAGCCATATTCACGAACAACGTAAAATACGACGGCTGTGTCCCCTGGTCCATACCTTTTGCATGAGTTGCGCCTCCTATATGGGGAATAACTTTACGCCAGACGTAAGTCTTGCGCAAACCACGTATATTATGCGCCGGGCGCAACTGTGTTCGTGAATCGCTGTATTGCACTCATTTGCATATTTGAATCGAAAATCAATTGGAGCGCCAGTGTAAATATGCGCCCACGATACGCCAGCGTAGGAAAGTTTCGTCGGTCGGATGAAGCCTATTTTCAGGCGTATCTTGGTTTCTGGTTCGGCGCATAGATACGACGGCACACATTTGTACTTACGACGGCGTATCTCGAGATACGTCGGCGTAAGTGCTTTGTGAATCCGGGCCAATGTGTTTCCTGGGTGAGCAGGGGAGAAGATTGTAGATCTACAACTTATTGGCTCTTCAGCAAAAATTGTTTCTTTTTCAGTTCATGTCTTTGTAAGAGATTTACTTGTCATTGGCCACCTATAGCTAAAGTGGACTACTCCTTTGGCAAAGTCTGGCAGTATAAGACAGGCAGAGCCTCGTCAGTTGTAACGGTAGATCATAAGACATTCCATCATTGCTGTGATTTTGACAATGCAAATGTGCAGTTGCGTTTTCGACCTTGTCACGGTTAGGTTTTGGGGCACTCTCATTGATGGGATTGATCCTTTTTGGAAAGGTGAAATCTTTGAGGCAGGATTCACAGTTGTGCATTGCAGTACATTGCCTATCATTTTGAATGCCACCCCAATGTACATTCACAACCTAAGCAAACACAGCTGTCCCTCAGTTTACAGCAACGCTTCTTTTCATGAACACACAATGCTTTTTCCATGTGATGGGGGAAAAAAGGCCAGTAAAAAAAAAACTTGCTGACAACGTATGAGCTTACGCAGCATGATTGCCACCCCAAAAAATGAACCCATAAAAATGTGCAGTAGCGCAGGGTCTAGTTCTGCAACATCTGTATTTGCCAAAATTTAAATTAATTGAGATTTCAGACAAGTGCATTGGGGCTGTTGTGTAGAACGGCAAAAAAAAAAAAAAAAAATAGAGCAGGGTTGTGTTTGTGGCCACACAGATACTGTGTTTTTACCATATAAATGCATGCAAATGTACGTAAACACGTTTAAATGCTTGTAAAAACAACGGATATAAGACGTCTGAACTGATGCATTTTTCTACCAGCCGGACCCTTTCGCAAAATGCACATGTATATGTGATGGAGGCCTAAGGCCTCTTTCACACGGAGCAGACCGTTTTTGTGTCTGCTCCGTGTGTGTCCGTCCGGCTCAGCGGGGATCATCCGTAATCCCCGCTGAGCTGTCGGCGGACAGGGCGGTCCCCGCACACTGTGCAGAGACCGCCCTGTCTTTCCTCCGCTCTCCCCTATGGGGAATCGGATGAAGACGGACCGTTCCGGCGGACGGAAGAAAAATATAGGGTTTTCTTCCGTCCAAAAAACCGGACCCCGACGGACGCGGATGGTTGCGGACGTTAGCGGATGCTCCATCCGCTAACTGACGCAATCCCATAGGGAGGCATTACAAGTCCGTAAACGGACTTGTAATAAACGGACGAACGGTCCGCTAATGTGAAAGGGGCCTAAGTGTTTTTGCAGCATTGAACGTCTTGACAAGGGATAACCAGGTCCACTGATGATTTGTACACTTGCAGGAAGGAATCCCATTAATGAGTAATTCAAATTGATGAACTGCTTCTGCTGTCCAGCAAACACTGCAATCCTGTTTAGTCAAAGAAATCACTTGGATTACCTTAATCTGATTTGTTTGTAATCCCCTGGAGCCTCAATCTAAGCAGCACCAAACATGATTAATGGGAGTATATTATATTGGATGGGCCATTAGTTTAGAAGGAGAGATGTCTTTGGATACCCATTGATTTAAGTTCACATCTATGGCAAGCCCCTAACCCCTCCCAGACAGCCTTCGTAAGGGAGGACATTTATTGAAATCTGCCAGTGCTGGTCATCTTCTTCCTCTTTGCCAAAATGCATAGGAATGGGTTGATTTGTGTGTTTTAATGTACAAGATCATACCTGAAAGTATGATCAGGCTTAAAGGATAAGTTCACCTTTTTTTTAACCAAGCCTCTTTTTGAGATTTGTTGTTTTACAAGTTAAAATTTGTTTTTGGCTAGAAAATTACTTAGAATTTTTTTTCTAAAACCCTAGAGATTAAAATGGTAGTTGTTGCAATCAACACCGTATTTTTGCAGTGGTTTTACAAGCGCCTAACACATCATGCTTCAAAATTGCACCCACTTGTGGAATAGAGACAAACTTTGGCACTATTGGCGATGTTTAACATTTTCTACAGGTTACCAGTTTTGAGTTACAAAGGAGATCCCGTGCTAAAATTATTGCTCTTGCTCCAACGATCGCAGCGATACCTCACACGTGGTTTGAACACCGTTTTCATATGCGAGCACGACTTGCATATGCATTCACTTCTGTGCATGAGCTTGGCGGAACGGGCAGTTTTTTATTTTATGTTTTAATTTTTACACTGTCTTTTTATTTTATTATTATTATTTTTTTTTTTTATTAGGTCAATGTTATTCCTATTACTTTTTAATGCAAATTAGAGATGTTTGTTACATACCGTATGTAGCTGATGAAACATTACATGTTAAAGTGATTTGTAAAGTCTCTTTTTTTTTTTTTTTTTTTAATAACATTTTTTTATACTTACCGACTCTGTTGGAGTGGATTTGCACAGAACAGCCCATATCTTCCTCTTCTCTAGTCCCTCTTCTCTGCTCCTGGCCCCTCCTTCCTGTCAAGTGCCCCCACAGAAAGTAACTTACTATTGTCTCAATGTGTCCATTCAGACATGGAGCTGTGGTTTGGCCATTCCCCCTCTCCCTCTCCTGATTGGTTGACTGACTTTGACAGCAGCGAGAGCCAATGGCACCACTGCGGTGTCTCAGCCAATTAGGAGGGAGAGTCCCAGACGGTGAGGGACTCGTGAAAATCGCTGGACAGAGAGGTGGCTAAGGTAAGTGTTCGAGGGGCTGCTGCACACAGAAGGCTTTTAATTTTAAGGCATAGAATACATTAAGATAAAAAAAAAACACCTGACTTTACAACCCATTTAAAAAGGAATGCAGGTACACATAAGTCTACAATGTAGGCTATTCTAATGCTGGCCATACACTATTTGTAAAATCGGCCAAAATGTGGTCATTTAGACAGTTTGTTTGTTTTCCGGACAGGTAATGGGCATGATTTTTCGTATAGTGTATGACCAGCATTAGTCTGTTTTGCACAACAACAAGCTATAGGTATATAGAAAAGTTTTGCAAAGCCTTTTAACTAGGCCATATGAACTCCAATGTACAACAACAGCGATATACAGAATGTAACGAGGCATTAACTCTCAGAAGATGTGCCAATATGTCCAGCAGGCAACAAAATGGAATCCCATTCAGGCGGTAAATTCCTAGTAAAAGAATTGTTGCCTTGCAGTCAGCTTTAATATGATTTATAATATTTTTACATTTTCATTATAGAAATTACTGGTATAGCAAAACAAATCTATTGCTGCAAGTGTACTAGATCAAGCAGTGCCATTTATTTGAATGATACATATGTTCATTCCTTAAAGCGGTGGTTCACCCTTATTAACATGTTTTTAGCATAAAATTTGGCATAGTAGCGCGAGCTACAGTATGCCTGTCTTTATTTTTTTAGTCCCGTACTCACAGAGTAATCGTAGACACAAGATTTCGACTACCCGCGGGGAATGGGCGTTCCTATGGAGAGGGAAGGTGATTGACGGCCGGCTCTGGCACGTCACGCTCCCCGAAGACAGCCGGAACAGGTCTCGGCTCTTCACGGCGCTATACGGCGCCTGCGCACAGACTATGCGCAGGCGCCGTGAAGCGCCAAGTCCTATTTTGGGTATTTCCGGAGAAGCGTGACGTGCCAGAGCCGGCCGTCAATCATGCTGCCTCTCCATAGGAACGCCCATTCCCCGAGGGGGGTCGGAATCTTGTCGCTACGATTACACAGTGAGTACCGGACTAAAAAAATAGACAGGCATACTGTAGCTCGCGCTACTATGCCTCATGTTATGCTAGAAGAAATTTTTTTATTTTTTTTATTTTTTATTAATAGGGTGAACCCCCGCTTTAAACATACATTTCCATTACACTTGCAGCAACAAATGTTTTAGCCTAAATTGTCTTATTCCATATTTTTTTTTTATTCTAGGGCAGGGGTAATGAATTAAAATTCACTGAGGTCCGGTCAGCAAAATTTTCTTCCAGCAGGGATCCGAACATCATGTCATTACCCGTTGCGCCTTTTCGCATGTGCCAAACCGCATGTTGCTGCCGCACTATTTTGGAAAAGACGTCAAGGACGTCTTTCTCCAGTTTTTTTGCGGGCAGTGCAGCCCATTAAAAAGGGCTGACCTACCCACGACATGTGCACCTCATGCACATGTACAGATCTGAACCCATTCTTACATCAGCATCCTCAGTCCCCAGTGCACATCAGAGCCCTCTTGAGGAGTGTCCTCAGGTCCTCCTTTATATCTCCCCCCTCCACAGTAATGTTCTCAGACTACCTTGACACTAACCCCCCCGCCAGTACTGTCCTTTGCCCCAATTTACATTATCCCCCCTCATCACTATCTTCAGCCCCCTTCACATTACTGTCCTCATTGCCCCCACATCACAGTCCTCAGCCTCCCCCCTGTCATGTCCACATCTCCCACCCTGTAATATCCACATCTCCCCCCATACATCACAGTCCGCTCAGCCCCCCCCCCCCCCCCACCCTAATGTCCTCAGCCCACCACATGACAGCCCTCAACAACTCCACTTTAATGTCCTCAGCGAGTTATCTTTTTCCGCTTTCCAGACCAGTGTCCTCACTCCCTGTAACTCAGAGGCATAACTAGAACCATCTGGGCCCCGGTGCAGGGAACCATAAAGGCCCCCCTGATCATGGTGTCCGTTTTGTCCCATGTGAAAGGGCCCTAAGGGGGAGTTCTGTGGATTGTAATATAAAGGGGAACTCTGATGTAAGGGGTGCTCTGGGAACCGATATAAGGGGGTCTCTACTCACCAAAGCCCTCACTTGTATCAGAATCCCCCTTTACATTACAGTCCACGGAGCTCTCCCTTACATTGGTGTGCTCAGAGGCTGGCGAGATAAGAGAAAGCCTCCATCATAGATGGAGGCTTGGGTCAGTGGTGGTGCGCCCGGTCGCTGCCCCCTCTCTCCAACCACCCCCCTCTATCACCAATAGATAGATTCATGCAATGCATGAATCTATCAATGGCCGCCGCCGACACCCCCTATTCTTGGCACTCGCAGTTCCCCCAGCTGTGTTAGAAAAGAGAATAAATATAAGGTAGCATGGAGGAAACCACTGCTGCCCCCCTCCATCCAGAACTGTCCCGCCTCCTGCTGTCGGCTCTGTGTGAGGATTACAGAGACGGCAGGGGGAAGAAAAGGCTGCTAAATGGCGGGGGGGCATTGTGCCCGCCCGCCGTCTGCCCTACTGAGACAGGGTAACTGTCGGGCAGACAGCGGTAGGGGGGGCACAGTGGGAGCGTTTGATGGGGCACAGTGGGAGCGTTTGATGGGGCACAGTGGGAGCGTTTGATGGGGCACAGTGGGAGCGTTTGATGGGGCACAGTGGGAGCGTTTGATGGGGCACAGTGGGAGCGTTTGATGGGGCACAGTGGGAGCGTTTGATGGTACAGTGAGGCTGCAATTGATGGGGGTTTTTTTTTCAGTTTATTTGAGCACCAGCTGCCATTGACTTGGGCAGTGGAGTTCTGCCACTGTGGTCAGCAAGCAGGCCTACTCACCTGTGCTATACATACACATAGGCTGACAGAGCATGCTGGGGCTTGTAGTGCACCATACCAGGGAAATCCCAGCAGGCTGCTGTGTTGGTAGAGGGGCACTGGAGGTGACAACAGACTCTCTCTTCATGACTGACCCACCTGTGAGCTGCTTTCTTTTCAATCACTGAGAGGTTTGAAGGAAGGAAGAAAGGCTGTCCTGGAGAGCTGTGGATCCCCTATTGTGGAGGGTTGCAATCTTTCATCCACTATCTATCTAGCTGCAGGCTGCTGAACTTTCCCTTTGCAAGGCACGGAGCTGCCAGGGATTGGATGTGGGCGGGGCTGCTGGTGCACACATAAGGAGAAGCTCCTGCTCTCTCTATCTCCTCTCCTGTCTGAGTGTCCGGAGGAGGAGGGGGGTGGGCTGTCAGTGCGAGGTCTTGGCAGTGTGACAGAGAGTAGACGCTCTCTGCTCATAACTGCAGCCAGCAACAATGGAGCGATATCCCGGTCTCCTGAGGGCCCCCCCGCAGTGAGGGAACTACAGAGCCACTGCAACTTTGCCCCCTCACTCACCTTGCATAGACCGAAGATCGGAGGGAGGCACGGCATAGCTCCGATGGAGGGCGGGTGTTGTAAGATGATGATTGGTTGCTAAGACTGCCCTTCATCCTAGCAGCCAATCACCTGCTTGTTTACCTCCGGCAACTCCGCCCTGCATCCAGAACTGTCCCGCCTCCTCCTGTCGGCTCTGTGTGAGGAATGGGATTACAGAGACGGCAGGGGAAAGAAAAGGCTGCTAAATGGCGGTACCGCGGCGGGCCGCATAAGAGAGTGAGGCGGTCCGCATTTGGCCCGCGGTCCGCCATTTAGTGATGCCCGTTCTAGGGATTTACAGTGATGCCGATAATCAATCATGCTGTAAATGATTCACAATAATCTGTCTAAATACAATTCAGTTTTGCAAGCTGGTGGGCAGCACAGCACAACAATGCCTGCCAAGTGCGACTCAGGAGGGTGGTGACTGTGCCAGATTCTGCCATACCTCTTTAAAATCCTTGGTAAAATGAAGCATGTAGCAGACAGAATGTTGTGTTGAAGAACAAATATGAGAACATAATTAGGACCTCTGTGGGCTTTCTAGAAGTATGGCCTCAGTGAAGACTGTGGAATTGCCTAAAGTGATCCACCCCATGACCTGCCTATATAACTCATGGCCAAATCAGCTGAAAACATTATTCCTAAGAGAAATCCTCATCTATCACACATGCACATTAATTTCTGAGCTTCTTGCATTGTCAATGCAATACTGAGTGTGCCACCCACTGCATTACCATGCTTGTCATGGCAAAAAAATACAAAAAAAGTATGTTTCTAAATCCTTTTGTGGACTGACAGCACACAGCATTTTTGTGGGCGAAATAGTGTCAGCCCTGCCCACTTGTCTATTGCTAAACTACTGAATGCTTCTCTGCCTTTTCATCTCCAAAACATAGGAATTCTATGTTTTAAGCCTGGTACATTCTATATGTTTTTTTTTGTTCAACCCAGCAGGTTGAATGACAAAAATTGTCCGCTGTGGTCGGAGCCGCTGTACTCCCTATGCGAAGCAAGTAGAGCGATCTCCCTGCCAGAACACTCCAATCAGCGCACTCTGCCATTGGCAGTTGGTTGGCTGCTGGCTTTCCAGCATGTTTGTCCGACAGCAGCTTCACACAGGCCGAATGTCGGCTGTTTTTTTTTTTTTTTTAATCGGCAGATGTTTTCTTACATTCGGCCATGTGTACCTGGCTTTTGTTCTTCTGTATTCCAAGATGAGTACCAGGAGCACTAATTAGGCTCCTTTTTAGATTCATTTCTGACAGGATCAATGTGTATTTCTTTTTTTTTTTGGTGTCTAAAGCCAGCCATAGGTGGTTTAAATCTTGGCTCGTTCAGCAGGGACTGAAGGAGATTTCATCCATTTTTGGGCAGGCTGATTGTACCCAAGTTGATCATTGGTGGTGGAACACAATAGCTCTATGTGAGAGATTTCCCATCAACACTGACTGTGTTGATGGGGAAATCGAGCGATCTTCTTTCCTGTAACCTGTGGTTGCAGGAAAGAAAATCACATCATCTATGGCCTACCTAACAGCTATTATTAAAAAAAAACACTTTAAACTGTATATTTAACAGGCCAAAAGGATCAGTTTACTGTTGGGGTTTACATAGACTTGATAGGTATAGGGTATAGGCACCTTAGGTTGTTTTGTTCCGGTCCACTCCAGAGCTTCTTTATTGGCCTGGTCCATCTCACATCATCGTGTGCTACCGAAAGTTAGACTTTTGGTGCGGCAATCCTACGGAGTGCCCTTTTTATTTGGGTGACTCTTGGGCAATAACCTGGTTTTGCTTATGCAGTAAAAATGGTAGCATGCGCCTTTTGTGTTTTCCAAAGATAGTCTGTTTAAGAAGGATTGCTATCTTGCTTTTAAAATATGATCTGTCTGCATTTAGGGGAAGGGTCTTATGGTCCAGAAGGAAGCTGCGTATTATCTTTGGGGGCAACTGGAGAATAGTTTATATACAGACCGAATGTGGCCCTAAAACACACTGTGCTGAATGCGACCGGAACGTGCACATCCCTGCACAGGCGGAAACCGGAACATGCCACATCCCTGCACAGGCGGAAACCGGAACATGCCACATCCCTGCACAGGCGGAAGCCGAAACATGGCACATCCCTGCACAGGCGGAAGTTAGACTTGCAAGCAGTGTTCCAACTTGTGAACAGATTACACTTACGAACAAACCTACAGTTCTTATTGCGTTCATAAGTCGGGGACTGCCTGTATTGAAAAAAATCGGCAACACACCACTGTGAGCTTGTGTAAGATGCCTTATTCACATATGCCAAAAGTAGACAGGCTACAACAGGATAAAAGGTACCCTTTGTACCTTTTATCCCGTTGTAGCCTGTCTTCTTTTGGCATATCTGAATTAAAGGATCTAATTTTACTCAAGCTCCCAGTGGTGCGTGTTCAATTTTCTTCTATACCTGTATTAAATGGTGGTGAGCCGGGGCCGGCACCCACATAGCATGGCTGATCACTCATTCACCTGAGCGGTGTACACACTCTGACAATTCAAATGAAGCCTTATGCGACAGATGTGATTAAATTTACTCTGAATATATGTTGAATGTCTGGGTCTACATCAAACATTTCTTTGCACGTGTGAATGTCTATTCATTATACAGTTCTGTGTAGTCTACAGTTGGAAATGTTATTGAAGTTGCACAAAGTCCTCTGATCCAGGCTTCCTTTTTCTTTGTTCACATCTGCTGAAAATGCTTAAATAGGTTTGCATTACCTCCAACAGCACATCACCAGGCTGTTCCAATTTCCATCCGCCCTAATGTTGTGTGATGAAGTTCTCACTTTCATTTACCTCTTATCTGTGTCTTCTTAGCTGTACTTATCGCTTTGAAGTTGCGGCTGGTAACCAGAGTCGCAATTAACTTAAAAGTTTCATTTTAACTCCCCCCCCCGCTTCTCATTGGAACGTCTGCACATTAGCTTAACTTACGATAGGAAAATAAGTGTCAGAAAGTGATCAATGGCTCCAATTCTCCTCGCTCCCTCCTTACACTTCCAGCTTGGCTCTTGTTCCTCCTTCAGTATTCATCTTCCTCATTTCGCAGTTCAAGTTATGACCTGGTTAGCTTTAGTAGGACAAAGTAATTCAGAAAATAAGCGATGTGGCTGACAGGCTGTTACCAGCATTATTGTTGTAGGGAACGTGCAATTTTAACTTCATTGTCTCCAGGCGTCCAGGGATGAAGTGGTTGGCACTTTTCAGGTTGGCTGGTTTGTTATATAAGGTTCTCTGTTCCGGGCTTAGAAAACCCGATGTAATTACATACATTATTTTAAAAGCTGCAATAAATGATGTTCTGAATTTCTTGCTGAAAATAGGACTTCAATTGCATTGTGGCCTTAACATGAAGATAACCTTGTCGGAATCTGACAGAAAACAAGGCTGCCTCATATTTGGCTATGAGAAGCCTGTCTCTGTCATACAGATAACCTTTCATCATAAAGAATCTTATCATTTTTTTTATAAAAGAAAACCCACAGTGAAGAGAGAACTGCACACAACTGATCAGTCAGAGCTCTCGCTGTTAAATGTCAGACCTGCAGCCCTGCATGGAGTGCAGCTGGTGAGCATTCCACAATTCTCAAGGTTAGGTAAAATTGGCTTGATTTTTTATTAGGTTCTTTTTAAATGTAACCTAAAATCTTTTCTTTTTTTTGCACACGCCCATGTGCTGTACTCGGTGCACAACCAGTAAAGTCAGTGATAGGCTGAATGCTACACATTGGCTTCTTGGGCGGATGACATATGGCCGATATGACAATGGAGGGGCTCAAATGGCCCACGTGCAAAAGCCCTTATAAGGACCCATTCACAGAATAAATGTTTTTCTTTTACCAAAATGTATCCCCAAATGGGTTTAAAAGATAAACATTGGTCAGATATTTACCATTACCCTGGAATCCTTAAAGACCAGGTTCACCTTTTGGTACGTGTTATGTTACACTCCTATTTAGGGGGTGTGAGTGTGTGAGCTGTTATTTAGGGCTGCAACTAATGAGTATTTTCATAATCGATAAGTTGGCTGATTTGTGGTTTTCGATTAATCGGGTAAAAATCCCTTTAAAAAAAAAAAATGTGGTGTAATTTGGTTATTATGTAAAGTTTAAAAAAGTCAATTTATTCTTAAGTCTCTTTTTGCAATGGTAAATTATAAATAACCAGTTATATGGTTAGGGAACAAAATATCTAATCCACTCTGAGAAGAACAGAAGATATATATATAATATATATAGGGATGCACCAATGTCTGTTTGCCTGTTTTTTTTTTTTTTTTACCGGCGGCTCAAGTACTCGCTGATACCAATTACGGATACCTTTTTGTAGTGCGATTTGAGCCCATATATCTATAGATATAGAAATATAGAGATATATGATACAAGTTGTGTATACTGAGAATATCTATTACAAAAATAATAAATATAACCAGAAGTAGGATTCCCAGAGTATTTTAACTAATAGTCAGACATGAAGCTCTATGAAGGGTAGGGAGGAGGGGATACAAAACCTTTATATTAAAGTAGTACTAAAAGCTGAGATAATGCGCAATACTGGTTAACTTTTACTTTAAATGCAATTGTGATGCCTTATATTACCTCCTGTCTATTAGGCTCCAGCTTCCTGGGTTCAGAGCCCGATCTTCCTCCACAGAGCCCTCAAAGTTATTGTAAATGTTGAATGAAAATATATATATATATATATATATATATATATATATATATATATATATATACACACACACACACACACACACACACACACACACACACACACACACACACACACACACACACACACACACACACACACACACACTAATTTTAAACAAACTTGTCATACTTACCTGCCCTTTGCAATGGTTTTGCACACAGCAGCCCTGATTCGCCTCCTCTGGGGTTGTCCGTCATGTGCCTGGTAGCAGAGCACAGGTCAGTCAGACTGAGGAGAGAGAGCCGTGTTTTGCATCTGCATTAACAGTGGAATCAAAGTTTAGTTGCAGTGTAAAGGAAAGGGGCAAGTTTTAGGGAACTGGCCTTCCTATCCCCCTTTATGTAAGTGCTACATTGCTGCTGTACAGACTCTCTTTCACATTATCTGACATTCCTGCAGCGATGTGACCTGGGATTGTATGGATGCCGAGGCTCTCTTGAAACTTGCTGGGACTCCATTATCTTCCGCGACTCATAGCAGGGGGTCTGGTGCGTGGCTGTTCACAGTTTTAGGTTCAAATCAGGTCTGAATTTTTGGCTAAATTCACACCTGAAACGGACTAGAAGACGCATGGGACCCTTCTGAAATCCAAACCGCGGCCGCCCCAGAGGTGTGTGAACCGGCTTTATTGAAAACTGGTCGCACCCTCCTGTCATGCTAATTGGACGTGGGGAAACCCACGTCCGATTTGCATCAGTGTGAACCCAGCCTTAAAGTGGTATTAATCACAAAAGCAAACTTTTATTATATTGCAGGTTACCAATTCTTAGATGTGAAGGCTGTTCATTTTCCTTATCATGCTTTTTTTCTTCTATTTTCATCCAGTGATGCTGCTAGTAAGTTTGTTCTTAAAAAAAGACAGAGGTTCTTACAATGATCAGCTTTTATTTATGTAAACAGCCCAAAAGCAAAACAAATGTTGCTTTAACTGCTTATAAAGCATTAGCTGGAGTTTGGCTTCAATTTGTTTGTATATCTAAATCTACTATTACATCTAACACTCCTCTCCCCCCAGAATGATAATGAGCCCGTTCACCTGCTGCGCTCGCCCCTGATGTTGTCTTCTCCACTCAGTCTGACCATTGATTGGCTAGATTGATAGCAGTGCAGCCATTGGCTCGTGCTGCTGTCAATCACATCCAATGATGCGGCATGCCGGGGAGGTGGGGCCGAGTTATACAGTCTGCAGCTACAGCCACTGTCTGTATCACAGGAGTGTGCCTGCAAGAACTAACCCCCATAGGAGAAGGCTCCCATGAAGGGGTTTAGTTCTTGCAGGGAGGAGCCGAGACAGCCGCCGAGGGATCCCAGAAAACCAGGATTGGCAAAACGAGCTGCACAGTGGAGGTAAGTATAACATGTTTGTTGTTCGTTTTTGTAAACGAGAACCTTTAGTATCCCTTTAAGAGCTGCCCTGAGAACCTTTTGCCCATATAAAAAAAAATGCTTTGCGAATGTATTGTATCTGCATTCACCAAAGGTGAATATTGTCTTTGTGAATTTTAATTCTGTTGAAAATGTTCTTTCACAATACTTGTCTTTCACAGGGCGAATGCAACATTAATTTGTTTTAATGTTGGAAAATCTAATCTAATTAGAATATGTTAACTATTTTATATATGATATTGTATGGATTTCTCTGTCAAACATAAACAGGACTGGACATATCGTATTTACATTCATTATAGGAACTATGGATTCGAAGAGCAAATTTCAATCAGAAATGGCCTAAGAACATTTTTTTTCGAAAGGGAAAACATTTCATCAGAGCGAATACCGTAAAAATATTCGGTCATAAGGAAAAAACAAACGATTACCATTCAGTTTTGCCCCATTCGCACAGCTGTATTCATTGTGCAAAAACATCTAAAACAAATGAGCAAAGGTTGGGTAATTCATATATAACAAAAGTACACGCAGATTTTCTTGATGAATAGCCATTTGAATGTGAATGTCAATTTATTTTTTAAATCAACCCCCTATATATGCCAAGACTTGCATTTTTACCTAGTTTTACTGTTGGGAGCAGAATATCAAACCAGTAAAAGTAGAAGTCTGGACACAAGTGAGACATCCTATCACCATATCGGAAAAAAAAGGCAGAGATAAAAGCATTGAGTTCCTCTGAGCCATCATCTTCAAGGTTGGCTCTGTCAGGTTCCTATGCCAGTGTAAGTTTCAAAGTCAGATAATTTTATCTGAACTGGATTTGGTTTGGAGGCTTCTTTGTGCCCCTCCCAGATTTTGTATGAGCTCCTACTAAAAACGATGTACAAGCTCTTTTCATTTTCCAATTCTCTGAACTCTCGCCCCGTATCACAGCCCTGCCTAGTTCATTGAAAGTTGTTGCAAGGCTTTGATCTGAAATTTCTGCTCAGCTGCCAGTCCTCTCGGTGAACATATCTCCTCACCACATGGAAAGATCTTTGAAATGATGTCTTTATCCTCCCAGCCACCCCTATAAATTCTGCTTCTGCATGAAAATAAAATCCTTGTTAGAAAATTACATTTTCACATCAGAAAACATGGCCTACCTCGAAATGTGCAGCGTTTTCTAAACCTATGGGTTGCTTACATGATTAGTGGGCATTTGCCCACAATAGCCAAATATTTTAGGCATGCATTTCTAATGTGCGTTTAAGGATTCCTGCTGCATTAAGAGTTCTACTTCCAATTATTGCTCTGGCAAACACTCGTGCATATTCCTTTTTCTAATGATCAGACTTCGGCAAGACCCAATGCAATAGGCACCCAGCAGGCAGAGATCTGATGTGTAGGTGTAAATGATTTCAAGACTTAATAGGAATTTATAGCCATATTTTTCACTTTGTAATGCCATTCTGCACTTCCATGCCTACATTTTTCTACCAAATGTACCCTTTTAAATTGCATATCACTAAATTTTCCTGTGACTTTAAATGGGTTGTAAAGGAAAAAAAAATTTCCCCCTAAATAGCTTCCTTTACCTTTAGTGCAGTCCTCCTTCACTTACCTCATCCTTCGATTTTTCTTTTAAATGTCCTTATTTCTTCTGAGAAATCCTCACTTCCTGTTCTTCTGTCTGTAACTCCACACAGTAATGCAAGGCTGTCTCCCTGGTGTGGAGAAAGCCTCTTGAGGGGGAAGGGGGCAAGCAGGAGTTTCAGGACACCCACTAACACACAGCTCCTTTCTCTATCTGCAAAGTAGAGAGCGTCCTGACTTGGCTGCTCGCCCTCTCCCCCCTCAAGAGGCTTTCTCCACACCAGGGAGAAAGCCTCGCATTACGGTGTGTAGTTAGACAGAAGAACAGGAAGTGAGGATTTCTCTGAAGAAATAAGGACATTTAAAAGCAAAATCGAAGGATGAGTTAAGTGTAGGAGGACTGCACTAAGGTAAAGGAAGCGATTTAGGTGGAAAAAAATCCTTTACAATCCCTTTAAAATCAAACTGAACATGCTTCTGTTTCCCTGTGAGTATTTTTTCCACACGTTATTTATTTGAATTTTGATAACCAAATGTCAAGATTTTTCACAATTTGGAATGAAAAAAAAAAAGATATATCTTTGAACAGTTCCATTAAATAGGATTTCCTTATCAAGAATTTTTTTTTCCCCACGTAAAGTACAGTAACCCCTTCTACCCATACAGTGTGGCATTGACTTCTCCTTGGGTTACAATTATACAGTACAGAATGGGGGAAGGCTGTCCTATGAAGCCAGTGATGGTTCTCACCAATTGATTGGGGAATATACTCAACAGGGATACAGGCAGCAGATGTCAAAAAGGATAGAACTTCTTAATTTGGTTTTCCTCCTCATTCACATTTCAGGTAGATTGGATTATGCTGCAGCCTTCAGGAGATTGGACACTGGCAAAACAAAACTGTAAGGATAACCCAGTGTAACCTTTCCCATTCCTAGCATGCCCCAGTTTTTTCCTAGTGTCCTAGGAGAACAAACAATAAATTAAAATAACATTGTTTTGCACAGAGCAGCCCTGATCCTCCTCTTCTCGGGTGTCTCTGCCGACACTCCGGGCCTCTCCTTCCTGCTGAGTGTCCCCAGAGCGAGCAGCTTTTTATGTGGGCACCCAGGCAGGCTCACTTTCGAGATGCTGCTGTATCCATTCACGCACACAGCCATAGCTCGGCCCCCGCCCCTGTTCAGCCAATGAGAAGGGAGAGTCCCAGAGAGCTGAGGCCCCCGTACACAGCTCTGGAGGAAGATTCGGCTCAGGTAATTATTAGGGAGCACTGCTGCGCAGTGAAGGCTTTTTACCTTTATACATAGAATAGTAAAATAAAATCTTGAGCCTTTAGAACCATTGTAAGTCTATGGTGCAAAAAAAATTCCTGTATACACAAAAAACAATAACAAAAAACTCATGTATTTTTTTGAGCATAGATCAACAGAGTACAAGTGTGAACAGGAACAATTAAAAACAATGGGATTCTGCATGTTGAGCATTGACAGACATAGGGAACTCAGCAGAAAAAAAATCAAATACGAATAAGGGTTTAAACTAATGACTGGGCCCTACCAGTGTCTATTGAGTTGATAAGGTGTTATTTTTTGAGATAGTGGTGCCAGAGGGCAAAATGACTGTCTCTTCTTAATATAGATAATGGGTACACATGCTTGGCATTTTTGCAGAGAACTTTTTTTTATTCCTCCTTTCGCTACGTTTACAGAAAAAAGAATAAAAGTCAATGTGATAATGGGCAATGCTGTGACTTTTGTGTCTAGCCCTCTCCACTGAGTTTCTTACAATATTAAAAGTAGGACAAAGGCAGGATTCATTTTGTGCTCCGGGGATATGTCTTTTTATCATCACCCCCCCCCCCCCCCAGAGTACTCTGTAATTATATTTAATTCTTGGAGGGAAAAAGAAAAGCTTTTTTTTTTGTCCTGTGACTTGAATTAGGTTTTTTGAGTTTTGCAGCTTGAGTGTTTGAAAAGAGGAGACTTCCCTTTGATCACTTTAAATAATTTATCATCTCTTCAAAGGATATAGGTGGAGCCCCGCAGAGTAAATGACATTGGGTCTTGTAATGAGACTTGTAAAAAGTTACCAAAGCACCTTTCCACTGAAAGTCACAATAGCTAAGGAGGAGCTCCAGGCAAATAAAAGACCTTGCAAATATAACACATTCGTTTTGAAGGGGTAGTTAAAAAGGATTGCAGCGTTCTTTGCTGACACGTTTGTCATAGTAGTAGATCTTATATCTTCAATGATTTTTATTCTTCAGCCTAATTTTTTTTTATCATGCCAGCACATATTTTAAAATGGCCAATAATGTTTAAATTCTCATTAAAGTTTAGAAGGAATGGCTACACCATGTATCTGATGCTCCCCGCCTAAATTTTCTAAGACATTGCCACCTATTTTCTTTTTTTAAAACATTTTTCTATGTGGTTTTGTGACCACAAAGCTCCACATAGTCTGTGGGTCCTGCTGAGGGCTGACAACTCTACAACATTTTGAGCTGGCTAAACCATACCTCCTAATCCTTTAGAACAGTAGCCAAATTTGCACAAGTATCCATAGGGCTAAAGGTAGGGTTGTCCGATACTAGTATCGGTACAGATACCGAGCATTTGCCCGAGTACTTGTACATAACTGAAACATTGTAACTGGTATTTACGATGCTTCAGTTTATAAATGGAGAGGAGCTTCTGTCTCCTGTTCATTCATTTTCAGTGTAGCTGAGGCTGCTGAGAAAGGGACTGGGTAATCTGTGTCCTTAGTCCCCTTCTCTGTCTCAAAGGTGAGATGTCAGGGGTCAAGACCCCTGATATCTCACAAAAGCTCCCCAACAGGGCTAAAAAAAAGAAGAAAAAATGCAATAAATGATAAAAAAAATGGATTGTAAAAAATAATAAAAATAAATAAAAAACACACTGACACCATCTACCCCCCCTCCCCCCCTCCAAAAAAAGAAAAGCATTGTAAATGCATAAAAAAAATAAAAAAAATACTGACACATGTGCCACTGTCACATGACCTAAAAAAAAGTTTTGGTATTGGCAAGTACTTGGAAAAAAAGTTTTGGCACTTGTACTCGGTCTTAAAGTGGTATCGGGACAACCCTAGCTAAAGGTACTGCTGTCATGCCTGCAGCTACAGAGAAAATGGAATGAGCTTGAGCTTTATAGTCGTGTGACCAAATAGAAAAACTATGAAATTTGAGCTGGGCACATATATTTGCAGGGTTTTGTAACAACACGCCATGTCCCGTAAGTTTCTCCTGCTCTGTTCTTTTGTTAGCCTAATAACGTCTGACAAGTTCTCCAGCCAGAGTTTTGTGTTGGGGAGAATGCTATAAATTAACAGAGCCCTGAACTATTCAATGACCATCTCTGAAAATCTCTACCTATGAGGAGAGGGGGTGTGTGTGCCTTTTCTCTAATCAGCTGTCTTGGATGTATGCCCAGACTTCACTGCAGTGTTGAACAGGAAGAGAAAATCTCCTATCATGATCTGAACATTCTAAACAGTATCTAAAGCTGAAGACAGCAAAGATACATGTAAAACTTATGTAGGGAGATTTGTTTAATCTCTGTGTATTATCTGAGGCTGTTCACTTTACTGGGTATAAGTGAGGGTTTACGTCCACTTTAAAAAAAAGTATTTAGAGTGAAGATTTCCAACAGGCAGTTTGGTGCCAAGCAGGTTTCCTAGCCAAGATCTTACAGAAGTAGGGACAGGTAAGTGTGGATTTTTGTATGGGATGAAGTTATAATCCAATAAGTAAAAGTGGTTCCAAATTATCCAATAAGTAAAAGTGGGCTTGCACTTTAAAGCAGAACTGAAGTTGGAAAAATAATTTCTAAAGGTAAAAAAAACAAATGCTAGAAGGGACTGTGTCTCATCTGTCTAATACTTTCCCATTTTCTGTAGTAATTTTTTAAAATTCTATCCGAATTGCTATGCATGCATTATGCATTTCAAACAGTCATACACAGGAGTTACTTCATCAGTCGCCACCCAATAGACCTGTGATGGCAAACTTTGGCACCCCAGATGCTTTGGAACTACATTTTCCATGATGCTCATGCACTCTGCAGTGTAGATGAGCATCATGGGAAATATAGTTCCAAAACCTCTGGGGTGCCAAGGTTCGTCATCACTACAATAGGCAAAGGAAAAAGCCATTTGAAGATGCCAACGAGGGAGATTAACAACCTGTCTTCACTGAAGCAGGGTAAACTTGGAGGTAAGTTTGCTATAAGTGCTTCCACCCTAGACGAGTATGATTTTTAATTACAGCTAGTGGAAATTCCCAAGGGCCGGTTCACACGGCAGTGCACTGCTGAGCAGATCACATGTAATGTCTTTGTGATGCAAATTCAGCCATACGGACTGGCTGAAATCACATTGCATTAGGACCAAACTCTTGCAGGACCCTTTTATTTATTTTTTGTCTGCACCAGAATTGGTTTACATTTGTTTTCACACATGTTTAATATCCTTCATTTCTGCAAAAAGCATGAAAGAACACATTGGTGTGAATGGAAACCAACTATGCACAATAAAATTTGAACGTGTAGATTCCTGTAGATGTACAACCATTTCTGCAGTGGGAGAGCCTGCTCTTTTGAGCATACATTGAATGCATCGTTTAGATAGGCCTTCGTATTACATGGCTAAAGGTGATCGTACAATCTGATTGAAACATTTAGGGCCAGCTTATGCTAGTTGGGTTTCTATTGCTTAGGGCGGTCAGTTTTGCTTACTGTTTGTCCCTTTTTGGTCCAATCAGCAGGCTTTGCAAAGAGACCAGACTAAAGAAGAAGATGGCAAACTTTTCCAATGGATGATGATTGTTACAATAATTTGCAATGCATGCATGTCTGTAATGGTTTAGGAAAAGAGCAGTGAGTGAGTAACTTGTATAGCGCAACAAATGCGAACTTAATAGCCTCAAGGCGCTTGGAATCCAGCGTCGTACCGGTCTTTCAGAAGAGGTGGGTCTTTAGTTTTTTCCTAAATGCCCGATGGTTTTCCTCTAAGCGTATGGTGCTGGGTAGAGCATTCCAGAGCCGTGGTCCTTGGACCGAAAATCTACGTTCTCCCTTCGATTTGTAGCGGGATTTAGGAATTTGGAGAAGGTTTTGGTTGGTTGACCGGAGCACGCGCTTGGTGACGTAGGGTTTTATTTTCTCTTAAGTATTGGGGAACCTTCCCCTGTATACATTTCTGGGTGAGGCAGAGCGTCTTAAATGTCACCCTGTCCTGTACGAACAGCCAGTGGAGGGACCTCAAGACTGGGGAGACTGATTCCCACTGCTTTTTACCTGTTACCAGTCTGGCTGCCGTGTTCTGGACGACTTGTAGAGGTGCAATCTGGTATTTCGGTAGTCCTAAGTAGAGGGAGTTTGCGTAGTCGAGCAGTGCACAAAACACCATTCTGCAAATCTTCAGTCTGCTGAGATTCAAAGTAAGGCATAGGGGTGGAGGCTGCCATTGCCGATCTTTGCTGAAAGTGGTGTACCGAAAACTTAAAGGGAGAAGTAGCACATGGAGACAATCGAGTGTTCTGCAGCATGTAAAGTATGCTGATAGGAGGAAAGAGCTGAGTGACAGAATTAAGCTCATCAGTGTGCTGCCTGCTATTTCAATCTCCCAGTTAGAGTGAGAAGACCTGCAAGTGAAGAGAACGATCAGATCCCTTCTTTTGCCACACAGGGCTGCTCTGTATTGTAGAACTGTGTAAACCTCAAAAACTGATGGACAAAGTACAAATCCGTGGCAGTTTAAAGCGGCTCTTATATGTATTCTGTGTATTTAGCTCTTTGCCTGGAGTTGAGAATATTCATAGATGCTCAATAACCAAATCCAGCATGTTGTTGTGCTGAATCCCTAAGTACTCGTTGCCATACCTAACCTGAACCTGAACCTTTATCGCCCTCAAGTAGTATAAATTAAAGTAGACTTCCAGCTAAAGCCTAACTAGTCTTAAACATGCTCTCTCCCACCTATGCTGTTTAACTTAACTTGCTTGTTAAAATAAAAAATAAAAATAATGCATATACTTGTCTATTTTTAGCCAGCTATACTCAAATCTGACTCTTCTGTCAGCCAGCAGCTGCAGGGGAGAGGAGGCGCCGCAGGCAACGGCTGCACCACGGAAGCTATGGATGGCGTTATTGCTCTTTTCTTTTACAGCCATTGTTGGACGCACTCTCCATTCCCCTGGCTGACATGGGATCATGTGACTAAACCAAAACTGCCTGAAAATGCGTAAATATATATATATTTTACACAGGTGTTAGTCAGCATAGGTGTTGGAAGGGATGAGGGAGCATTTGTAAGACTAATTTGGCTTTAGCAGAAATTCAACTTTAACGTTGCAATTATACAGCAGAACGCCACCAGGAACCTTTTTTACAATTGTAACTCTATTCTGATCACTACCCCATACCAGAATACTGATGGTGTTGAAAAGGTTTCTTTGCAAATAGTAGCTATCAAACATGCATGGCAATGTTTGCCCTGGAGATGGGTCTGTAAGCCACCAAGAATTGGGTAGAAGTAGGGCCCCGATCCGTTTGTTCTTTATTACACAGCAGTTCGACTTTTTTTGTGCAAATGTTAGAATTCGAAAATGAATAAAAGGTATTTACACGCAAATAAGATCACTGCGGAAATTAGGAAAACTCACCAAGAGAAACCCAGTAGATCTAAAAACCCTGAACACATGCAATACAGTGTGGAAATTGCTGTAGCCATCATACCTAATGCACTGAAAGATCAGTCACTCTTCTGCTTGTGGATGGATACAGCTCCCCCTTTGTAGGACACAGGCAGGTTGCATACCTGTGGTCTCTGTAGCTCCTCATCTCAGACAGCCTTTCTTACTTATAGCTTCCCTGAAGGCTCCTATCCCCCCGGTTAGAAATGTTCATGATCACCCCCAATCAATGATCTGTTATCTTGCACATTGCTGGAATTAGCGTTTTGGCTTTTGAATCACACAGGCAACAGCTGAAGCAAGTTTGCTATAAAATTACTTGGCACTCCCTCCAAAATCCCCACAAGGACAAGGAGCTTTGGTTTTTGCATTTACTGAAAAGCCCTTAGTACTTTTCCTTTGAACTCTTTTAATGGCTTTATTAAGGTTCTGTAATCAGCCTGTGTTATAGGACATAGTTCATGATTGGGATAATGTCTTCTAGAACCTCTAGTGTATGATTTTATTTGAGTTGAAGTATGTGATGTGCTAACAAGCCAGGTAGAGCCCATCACTCCCACCCCCTCTTCCATGAATTTTAAGGAAGCGGCAGTTGGTGATTGGGAAGTTTTGACTGAATAAACAAAAACATGCAACTTTTCACTAATCCTAATTAACATTGCTATGGGGTTTATTCAAAACCGATCTTACATTCAGAGTCAAATCAATATTTACAGAGCATTAGAGCCTCAGAGAATTTGAAACCTTGTGATTAGAGTTCATCTGCGTTTTATCCGCTCTTCAAAGAAAAGCGCAGACATCAAACGTAATTAGCCTTCATTCAGGAGTCAGTGACATTGCCTTATTCCCACACGCGCTGCTTCTCGGGGTTTAATAATTAAAGATCCTTTCTTTGATATTGCCCTTAATTTCTTTTTCACTGTTTTCCTCTTGGAATCTGTGAAATGCGAGACGCGGAGTACAGCGATAAAAAGCTCATCCTACAACGCAGGCAAGACAGTTAAGCTTTCAGTTGCATTAATTAATGTGCAACAGATTAACTTGTCATGAACTGAAATGGAGCCGGAAAAGACAAAAATGTGAATATAAATTGGTTCCAACGAAGAGTCTTCAAATTGTTCAACTTTGGGTGTTTCTGTTGGGGTATTGCACGGAAAGGATGCCCAAGGCGGGATGTCGAAGAAAGTTATCTTTTTCAGTTTGTCTTGTTTAAAGCAGAACTACAGGATTTTCAAAAAATCCCCCATTAGTAACCCCCCCCCTCCCCACCCAACACACACAAAACAGTTTACATTTATGACATTTCTTAACATTTAATTTTCAGGAAGTCAGCTTTGTGATTCAAAAAATGCATCATCTTTTCTGGCAGGGAGGATCTCTTAGAACATTGATTGCATCGCTTTCTCTTCTCTCTCTCGAACTGTATCAGACTACATTTCCCATGAATACTTGGGATGGGAGTAATTGTGGGAGGTACATTAGGCTTGTACATGTAAATGTGAACTTGCCCACTTCAACATAAATCGCACCCTTCATTCTGCAGCCAGCAAGCCATGCATAATACACGGTATGATAGGTTACAGCCTTATAAATGCAAACCATTGCCATGTGTTAGGGGACCACCATTGCCTCTTGTCAGGGGACCACCATTGCCTTGTGTCAGTCCCACGAGTGCCGAGCGGTGATTATTATCAGTAATCACTTGTATGACACAGCGGGGATGTCCCACTGTGTCAGGTATAGTATACAAGAACACCCAGAAAAACATGGATAGCAAAGTTGGTAAATGTAGGAGATCAGCAACAAGGACATGGGGAAAAAAATGTGTCTGGAGTTCTGCTTTAATCCTTTTTGCTACTAAAGTTATATTTTGCTTTCTATATGATCGTTCATACAATGTTTATTATGCCCTCTTAGGCTTCATGTACATGGTTACAACCTCTCCTGAACGATTTAACTTGACTGATAGTAACTGACGTTTAAAACATCCATTTTGCTGTTTACATGCCATGTTTAGCTGCGTTTTGTTGGGTTTGCGTTTAGAAGCGTTTAACCACTTAAGACCCGGACCAAAATGCAGGTAAAGGACCAGGCCCCTTTTTGCGATTCGGCACTGTGTCGCTTTAACTGACAATTGCGCGGTCGTGCAACGTGGCTCCCAAACAAAATTTGCGTCCTTTTTTCCCCACAAAGAGAGCTTTCTTTTGGTGGTATTTGATCACCTCTGAGGTTTTTATTTTTTGCGCTATAAACAAAAATAGAGCGACAATTTTGAAAAAAATGCTATATTTTTAACTTTTTGTTATCATAAATATCCCCCAAAAATATATAAAACAACTTTTTTTTTCCCCTCAGTTCAGGCCAATACGTATTCTACCTATTTTTGGTAAAAATCACAATAAGTGTTTATCGATTGGTTTGCGCAAAATTTATAGCGTTTACAAAATCGGGGATAGTTTTATTGCATTTTTATTAATAATTTATTTTTCACTACTAATGGCGGCGATCAGCGATTTTTTTTTTCGTGACAGCGACATTATGGCGGACACATCAGACAATTTTGACTCATGTTTGGGACCATTGTCATTTTCACAGAAAAAAATGCTATAAAAATGCATTGTTTACTGTGAAAATTACAATTGCAGTTTGGGAGTTAACCACTGGGGGGGCGCTGAAGGTGTAAGTGTGACCTCATATGTGTTTCTAACTGTAGGGGGCGGGGCTGGACGTGTGACTATATCCGGGAACAGACGATCAATGACCGTGCCACTGTGAAGAACGGGGAAGGTGTGTTTACACACACACCTCTCCCCGTTCTTCAGCTCCGGGGATGGATCGCAGGACTCCGGCAGCGACCCACGGCTGGGCATTTAACATTCACGTACAGGTACGTGATTGTGCTCAGCCGTGCCATTCTGCCGACGTATAATGGCGTTAGGCGGTCCTTAAGTGGTTAAAAAATATATATATTTTTTTAAATAGCAAAAAATTTAAATGCCTGTAAATGAAACGCGTCTAAATGCGAGTTACTGAGTTTACACACGTTCACAAGCTGTTACAGGCATTTGCAGTTTAAAATGCTTTCTAACATCCGCCCTAAACACATTTTTTTGCGTTCCAAAAAATGCTTCTAAACTCAACTGCCTAGAAACGACTATAAATGACTCTGTGTACATGTACTGATAAGATAACATAGAGGAGAGTTCAGGGGCAGCTAAAAAAAAAATGCCCAACTGCTCCTAAACGTCCGTTTACCAGCAGCAGTGTACATGAGGCCCTAGGCTAGGTTTACATATATGCGGATGTGGGAATACATGTAAATGGCATCATTTCCACACCCACAGACAAACGTGCTGCTTTTTAGCAGACTCGTGGAGGTTTCATTCATATTTAATGCCATCCCAGCACATCTGAAACTGCAGTGCATTTTTGGGTGCAAAAAATCACAGGGTGCAAAAGCCGCTGAGATTTAAAAAAAAGTACAGGGAGCTTTTTCCTCAATTTCCCACAGGTACAGCAGTTGATTTAAATGAATGGGCTGCTGTGCCCACTGTCCACACAAGTGCAGCTGCACCAACCACATATGTGTGAATATAGCCTTATGGAATGACTCATTTAAAGCATTCCCCAGTATTGACCTGGAAACTTATTTTGTTTTGGTCTGATTAAATATAACATTAAAAGTGTTTGGCCATGTTTGTTGTCTGTTTTATAGAAAAGAATACACTATTAATCCCAATAGAAACCCAATGAGCTGCTAACTTGTACACCACCTCTGTGCAACTGAAATCTTTAGTAGCACGATCAACCCTGCACAGTGTGCACTACAGAAAACCTATCCCGATGGTATGGGGGGAGGGTGGATGTCTTTTATCACAGATGTGTGGGTGGTTTAGGGTAACATTGTTTCCCTTTATACCTAATATATATTAGAGTTAACACTGTCACCTTACGGCAGGAAGTGAGTGACTAGCCGGGTCACCAGGTGAAAAAAAGGGGGAGACCAGAAAAAGAATCAGAATACATTCAGATACAGAATACCATCTCTAGAAGTCCCATATGCATAAAAGATGGAGAGAAAGAGGAGCAAATCCCCCCCCCCCCCCAATACAGGCAACTCGACAGTTTTTAATTAAAACAGTTAATATCCCACTCAATGTTGAAGCTGTTGGGGGGTAAAGGTTCCCAACTAATAAATCCATCATGTTTTAAAAGATTTCTCTCCTGATTAAACCTCCTTTCCAACTAGTATTGTGTTTGTCAATACCAATGTACAAAGGACCCACAGGCTACTTATTATGATGTATGGCATTGTGCTTTGAAACACTATGCCCCTTGAACCCTATTTTGATGATACCAACTTGCTTGTTAAGTCAAACCTGCAGCGTCCATTTGGTCATCTCCACACAGGTCCTGCAGTAAATAACGATTTTAAAATTGCATGAAATGGACGTGTCAATATTGTATATTTTAGCAGCTGTGGCAGTCTTAAAAGGTAGTTTCTTCCATTTAGGCCTGGTTCACACCCATGCATTTTTTAGTGCATTTTCAGTTTTGAAGAAACAAGCTACAGTCCATTTAACATGGTTTCCCATGGGCCACATTCACATCCGTGCATTTCATGGAAAGGGCCAGGATCTTTTTTCTGATTTTTGGTTCCATAGACTTCAATGAATCAAAAACACGTAATAAAAAAAATGCAAAATGCACCTGGAATATGCAAACTACAACCTGCATAGGTGTGAACCCGGCCTTGAAGAAATACATTTTGCACATACTGCATCTCTTACATAGATGGTACCCCCGTATCCCTGAAGAAGGCATGTCTAACAGGCGGATTAATACCATTTGGGGCAATCTTATTCTTCAAAGATGAAGATTAAGATTGGCTTATGGCATCATGCACCTCTCGAGAGTTTGCCAGGAAGGGAGGGGGGATGAGTCATAAGAGGGTCAATGAAAGCATCAGAGCTGGAGGTGTGCGCCTGTGTGTGTAATCCAGGAAGTGAATAGGGAGCAGCTTCAGCTGCCCACAGTTAAAATAGCTGCAGCCAGACTTAGTAGAGTGAGATTTCTGCAGCATATTTTGCAAGTACAGAATCACAGTATATATAAAATAATATGCAAAGTGGTTGGAGGGAAGCTTCAGAATGGCAAATTTGTTTTTATTACAAATTATGTGAGCAGACTGCAGTTCCCATTTTCCCATTTTCCTTAAAAAAAATTGGTTGTCCTAATAGAACATTCTTTTTTTTTTTTAAAGTGTATTTTGTGCGTGTACTTGAGAGAGGAGCCAGACTGCAGGAGTTGGGAGTAGGCAGGCCTCCCCCAGAGGCAATCTGCCACCTTTCTCCATGCCCCGGGTGGCAATGGCGGGTGTGTGAGGGGGTCCTCCCACATAGCCCGCCCTACCTGCTCCGCTTTGAAGCCCAACGGGACAGAGGGACTCCCTATAAGGGAGTGAGAAGATCTAGCCCGCTCAACCAGCCCCGTTAGTCCTTCGCCTCTCTTTTTTAGAGACCGCGTGGTCAAAGTGCGTGCAAGTGTGGTGGTTTTTGTGGGAGGGGGGTGGGCGTACTAAGCGCAGGCTTACCTCGCATAGTACACACACCGGGAGCCGGGCTGAGACCACCAAACTCAATTCACATGTAGCCGAGACCGGGATCTGAACCCCTAGCTGCAGAGCGCAGTGCCAATCGCGTTGAGCCACCGCAGCTCCTCCTAATAGAACATTCTACTGCCGAGTCAGTTGGATCCAACATTTTTTTTCTTTTCATAACAATTGTGTGACTTGAACAAATGCCCTGCTTGTTCCTTTTACGTTCTGCCAAATAAACCTCAAGTGAGTATACAATATTGATATATCTCTTCCATAGCACTAGCTCAATCCAGACCATGCCAGGAGTCAGACCTACAATTTTTTTCATCAGCACCCTGGGATTATGTCCTTCCATGGAATGCTATAAAAACATCAATAAGTGCTTCATTTTTATAATTCTACGATGGTCCTTTTTTAGGCAGACCTAACACATGGTGCAGGTAAATTGCTTAATACTCTTTTTAAGGCGCTGTCCTGATATAACCATTAATTTGCCACATTTACACAGATTATAATCACACAGTCTGCTGCATTTCATTTAGTATGTATATTAAGAAATCATAACTTAATTCAAAATTTGAAAAACTAACATGGGTGGGAAAAAAAATGACAAATGTGAACATTCTGTTGCATTATATTGTCTATGAAATGATGGACATTCTCTGGAAAAACATATTACTGGGTGAAAGCCATGTATAATCCTTGGTAACTACCCTCCATTATTAGAAGCCGCCTGTACTTATTCCTTTGTATTTGCAGTAAAAAGCAGAAATTGTCACTTTGTTTAAGTGGTCACATAAGCCTTTCCTTTCCTAGCAGACCCTAATCTAATAGATGTGATCTTAGGTTGGAGAGCCAAGACGAGGGCTGCAATACCTGCTTACTTCATTATGTCGCTTGATGCTTGTGGCCTGGGCTGTACATCATCCAATCAGATGGAATCCCAAAGGGATTTGATCGTAAATGTCAGAGATATCTAAGCTCTTTGCAGTTATTATATTTTCTGTCATGTCAGGATTACGGACTGAGAATATCAATTTGAAAGTTTGACACGTCTTTCTTGTCGCCCGTGTTTTGAAGCATTGTAGCTGATGCTTTTTATGTTTAGAACAAAGCTCGGCTCCTCTCTATCACTGATTTATAGCGTGCCTTTATTTTATTCACGCCAGCGATTGAAGCCTGCAAGTTGTCATTTGTTATGTCCCATAAGATTTTATTTATATCGGGTCTTACGTAGCATTGCCTGGGATAATAATAGTTGTGAGTTTAATGTGTACATTATATTTTGTAAATTTTTTTTTATGGAATTTAAACGAATTTGCTATCTAGCTTTCACAATGGTGAAAGTATTTTTAGAATTAATAGTAGTTTATCTTAATAAACCCACAAACTTTCCAGATAAACATTTTAAGGTGCTTGTAGCCTGAAGGGGGCCACAATTTGGAAAGTTTTTGTGAGGGTCCAGATGGTTGGCAGTGAGAAATGGGGGGCAGTTATATGTTAAAAGCTATGTCTGCTTGATTGCAGTGGTAGAGGTAATCTGCACTTACAGATGCAACAACCTCTTGCTGGCAGGTCTGCAGATGCAGTGCTGGACAGTGGGCACCGTTCTTTTGGTATTGAAACAAGCAGTTGAGGGTCTAGAACTTGTGTGGAGGTATGTATAAAGTATTTGGTGTGGTACCCTCAGAAGGTCGGTGATCACACTGAAGGGACATCCAGAGGGTAAGCCCCTCCACTCAGGCAGTCCACAAAAGAGGAAGAGGAGAATAAACAAACCTGGATACATTTCTTTAACTGGGGTTGGCCTCCTGGGAAATTATCTACAGTATACAGAAAGGATGGGTACCAAAAAACAAGCACAGAGCTTTTGGGTAGCCAAGAGAATTCAACACCCCCCCTCTACCAAGTCCACAGAGGGAGTGGTACATCTCCAAAGGAGTTTGTATATTGAACACCATAGAGCTAAAGGCACCCACTCATGAGGAAGGGTCAGGATGGATAGATAACGCCCCATTCCTACCCTTTTCCAGCTAGGGTTCCTCCCCTTCCCAGGCAGGGCTGTGAGTCTTGCAGGAGTAGAGCAGAATAATGGGGGCCATGGGGGAGCACCCCCCAATCTGCACAACAAAGTAAACACAATAACAAGGAAGAAACTCCCAAACATTAAATAGGTATTGACACAACTGACAGCCCCAGGCTCCTAAAAGGGGTTAACGTGCTAGTAGGACAATAGAAGACCTAAAACCGTATAAATTGACTACAAACTGGCTAAGCCCTGGATCACACAAAGCTATAACCAATTCCAAATTATGTGTAATGCATGCAGGAAAAGCAGTTGGAGTCTTTGGGGCTTGGCAAGAAACCTCTGGCCACCGAGGGGTTGCCTCTCAGAGCCTGGGGGTCTGCACCGAGGACTTTCAATAAAGGTTTGATAAAGGCAAAACTAGACATAAAGGTACCAATTCCTGGTAGCTCAAGTCCAGGAGTGGGCCATGGTTATTTTTTCCAGGCCTACTGGGTAGTATCTGGTCATTCAGGGTATCATAGGCAAGGTATGGCGAAAATTTCTGGTGGCTGATTGCACCCTATGATCGCATAGTGGCATGATGGATAATGCAAAGATGGCTCGGAGAGGCGTGGGCATGAAGCTGTAGTGCTAGTTACTGGTGGGGGCACTGAGCTACATGTCTGGTGAACAGAATGTGACATTCACTAAGAAGGCTAACAAAGTCTCTGGCCCAGAAGATGTGCATTCAAGGGTGGCCCTTAGCCAGCAATTGAGGCATATCCACAGGTTGGAAAGTTTTAAGGTTCTTTGGAGCTTGGAGTCGGTCTCGAGAAAATGTTGAACCATCCTCTAGATCTTGCTCGGGATTGACATTAAGGTCTCGGGGAGTTCTGAGATGATGGCTGCTGTTCTACGAGGAAACACAGCAAGTTCGGAAGCTTTAGTTCTTTACATTCCAGGAAGTTACAGAGAGCTGGCAGCTGTGACCAGGGACTGTAGTGTGAAGGTTTGCTTTATGGATTGATGAGGCAAAAGAGTAGCCCCACCTATAGGAAATCCCCAGGGATTGCATATTTTTTAAAAGCGGTTTCAGCAGTTTTCTTCAGCATGAGGTATATCCTACAAAAAATGTACTAACAGTATGGCGATATAACGAGTATTAAATAGAATGGACGCTCCATTAAAATCTATGTTCCCTATGATCTTTTCCTTCACCTTGTAAAAATGTCGAGCTTTATAGGGACTTTTGGGGGATTTCCCAATGTGGTGTTATATAACCAGTACTGTATCTGGCAGATCGGGGCCCGCTGTGGATTAAGAATACCCTGTAGTCTAATATAGTTCCTGCGGCTCCGATTTTCCATGTCTTCTACCCACAGTTGGATGCAGGTGAACACAGTTCCCACAGTTGGGATTAAGCCTGGGTGTCTTAAGCTGGGACAGCTGTTCTGAAACTTGCTGGGCTGAAGTTTCTAGAGTGGTCCCTCTTTGTTCGGTGCTGGCTCTTTTAGTATTTTTTAGTATTTGTCTGATAGCTCATTCCTCAAGGGCTTGGTGATGCTGTAGGCTAGAGCTTGTGGGTTGGCATTTGTTGGTAGAGCTTGTGGGTTGGCATTTGTTGGTAAGCCTGCAGGATTGAACGGATTCTTGTCACCTGAAACAGAAAGCTGGTGGAAGGGCTGGCTTCCAGCTCTGCCTCCGCTGATGAGATCAATTCAAACAGCTGAGACGTAGGGATAGGTGCAGCCAGAGGGATGGAAGGAACCTCTGCTACCACCTCAGGGCCAGCTATCCAGAGCAGGGGTATTGGAGCCTCTTGCTGATGGCGGGTCTGTTGTTTGAAGACGTGAGAGGACTTTATTGGATTTCCCACGTGGTATGTGTGCTCAGTTTTTAAAGACCTTTATTGTATATGGCATGTGAGCTGGTGTTCTGGTGGAACTGGATAGTCGTCTCTTGTTCCTTTTCATGGATAAGCAAGGTGGCGAGATGGGGCTAGATCGGTAGGAAGTCGCTCCCAGGTGGCAGAGCTCACAGAATGCTGCCTCATGTCACCATGGCTGAACCACACCCCTACATTATTATTATTTTATATATTTGTCCGTTTTATATAGTATGACATGTCAGAATGTTTTACATGCACACTTGAAAAGTTACTAAATGGCCTACTTTAAGGCTTCTCTAACCTGTGGCTGCTAGTGGTTAGTAAAAGTGAATACTAATCAGACTGCACTACTATCCTATCCAAGGTGAATTATCCAATCGGTATTCCTCCATAGCAATACATTTGTATACATGAGCTGCCAGAATCTGTTTTCCTGACACAGATTAGGCACTGCTTTTCTGAACAGGGCATTTCTCCAATTAAACTGAGAAACCTCAAAACCACAGACAGAGGAACACAAAGCAATCTGCTAAAAGAACCTGCTACTTTCCTTTCACAGTGCTGTCTGGATGGTGACTTGCTTGTATTTGCTATTGATTATCCGTGATTATCTCAGGTGACATCCCAGAAAACTGTATTAGCCTTCAGCCAGACATGTCTGCCTTCATAAATATATTGTAAAGTGGAGTGTAGACATGGATATTTCTAGTTTGTGATGATTGTGGTCTCGTATCCAGTATAATGTAACCTCTCAGGAAGGATGAATATGTGCTTTTTAAAGGAGTAGTCACCCTACAATATACTACAAAATGTTCTGTATGAGAGAACTACCAATAAATGTTTAAATATGATGTCCAATTGAGTAAGCATATGTACTAAAATATCTCTTTTCCTATAGAGAATATTATTACCGTTTGGCATAAAAAAAAAAGAATTCTCCTTCCAGTTAACATTTTAATCCTTCAGACATATACAGAGATCTTTTTGTAGAGGGTTATATCAGGTCTAATGTCCAATCTATATTCTATCTGGAGAGGTTTTTGAGTTTTGTTTCATGTACACCACCAACACCTTCATTGGCAGTTCTGGATTCCATATTTATTCACCAACTATAGTTCAAGCATGTATAATGCATAAAACAGGGAAAATACTGAATTTATCAGCCTTTCACCCTGTGACTTCGGCAAAGTTAGTGTTGCTGCAGGTAGAAAGGAGATTGAGGCAATTCTCCTTCCTGCCTGCAGCAGTCTGCTTAGATCATATCTACCTAGGCAGATTCAGTTGACTGGAGCTTTTGATGATACAAAAGAAAATGTACACTTGTACATTATTGGAACCTGTCAGTAATGCAAAAAGGTTTGTTTTAAAGGTACTCTTCATATGAGATTAATGAGGCAGCTATTTGAGAATGTGATAGAAAACCTCTAGAGTGAAGTAACGTTGACTCTCTATTGACTTTCATTTACCGCTAGCTTGTTCCAGGACGGTGACGCAAAAGTGACGAAAGGGGCATTTATAAAGCAGTAAAGCTGGCATTCATTGCAGACAAATTCTCCTGGTTCATGTGTCCTAAATGACAGTGAACATTTGGTAAAAGTCACATACACTGCTTTATAAATATGCCCCAAAGTTTATGTATAGTCAAAACTATTTTTAAAATTTTGAACAAAATAGGGGAAGGGCTAAAATCCCATTACATAGTAATGTATTTGCATTATGTGCATCATTGGAAACATTTTCCTTCTCTTCTTGTTTCGGAGATGAATCAGGAAGTTGTTGTAAAATTCTTTTTATTGATTTTGACAGTTTATATAACACACAAAAAATTGAAAAACAACAACATAAAATAAAAAGGCGGCCGCCCCAGCACAACACTGGGCCGGTGAAAGGCCAACATGGCCTACTTACACACCCCGTTACTAAGTTAACAGAACACCCTAGCCCCCCACCCCCCCCCCACCCTTTTTGCTCAGCTCCCACTCTCCCTCCCATGAGACCACCAGACTTTTGATAGGTGTTCCGCCTCCCGTTCCTCTCCAGGATTCAATCACGTCACCTCACATCCCCCGATTTTACCCAGTATCTGAAATGGTGAAGTTCATGAGGCGACCCATATCTGCCATCAGGCCTTAACCAACAGTCAGGTCAGAGTTATACCAAGCCTGCCATACCTTGTCAAATTTTTTCCCACAACCCCTGGAAAGATAAGTCGCCTTATAGTATGGCATCATTGAATTGACCAGGCCCTTCCAAAAGCGCAATTCAGGTGCCTCCGGTTTGCGCCATTTTAACAGGATGGCCTTCCTTCCGTAAAACAAAAGGATGTTTAGCAGTGTCCGATGAGCCCTGGATGGCACCACCCCCTCCACTAATCCCAGTAAACATACCGTAATTGTTGTCGGAACAGGGGTCAACAATACTGCAGAGATACAAGAGGTGACCTCCGACCAAAACTGCTTGATCCGAGGGCAGCTCCAGAACACATGCTCCGCCGCTGCAGGAGCAAAGGTGCACCTCCAGCACTCAGCCGGCACCGATGGGTAAATAGTCGCCAGCCTGGCTGGGGTATAGTAGATCCTATGCAGGAACTTAAAATGGATTAATCTGTCTCTGGCTGCCACCAGATGCTGGAATGGATGTGTCCACATTTCATCCCAGTCCTCCCCCTGGATATCGGGCACCTCACTCACCCACTTGTCCCTGCACTTAACGACCGCCCCTGGACTTGTGGCGAATAACTTCTTATATGAAACCGACAGAGTCTTGGGGAGATCCTCTGTGGAGAGCATCTCCTCCAATCTCGACGGAACCGACTCTATTGCCAATACTTTAAATTGAGATTTGAACGCATGACGCAATTGAAGATATCGAAACAGCTGATTATTTGGCAGATCATGCCTAGCCTTAAGTTGGTCGAAGGTAAGCAACTCTCCATCCATCGTGACATCTTTGAGTGTCTTGATACCCCTCGTCGCCCAGCCCATAGGATCGTCGAAAGAATAGAAGTGCGATAATTTAGGGTTCATCCATAGTGGAGTGGATGGAGACAAGCCCCTATAACTGGGGTTTGCTAGATCTACCGCAGCCTCCCATGCCTTAATCGAGGCCCGCATAGAAACCGTAAGTGGAAGATCCATCTTAACTCCCCTATGAATGGCGAACCGCAGAGTTTCGTACGAACCCAAGTGCGCCGCTTCCAACACCGTGGCCGAGTCCCCCTCGTCCGATGTTAACCACCGATGAACAAATACCATCTGTCCTGCCAAATAGTATTTCTTCCAGTCTGGCAAAGCTAGCCCCCCCTCTCCCCAGGGTTCCTGTAGAGTCTTCAAACCTATTCTGGGCTGCTTGGGTGCCCACAAAAATGTGCTTGTGAGCCCATCAAGCTTCTTAAAAAAGGATTTGGGTATCCAGATGGGAGCATTCCTTAGAAAGTACAATATGACTGGGAGAATTTTCATTTTAAGCAAGTTAATTCGACCTATAAGTGATAAAGGGAGTCTCTGCCAGGCCTGTATCTTTTGCTTAAAGAAAATCAGGAGCGGGGCCAGATTCAGGGGCATATAGTCCTCCACCCTCGCCGTAATCTTGACCCCGAGATATGTGAGCTGTGTAACCCACTGCAACGGTAAGGCCGGGTCCGCAACGTCCCCGGCCCCAGCGTCCAGCGGCAAGATGGACGATTTGGTCCAATTCACTTTCAACCCGGAAAATTGCGAAAACGTATTTAAAATGCATAGCGCTGCCTCCAGTGATTCCCTGGGATCTTGCAAAAAAAGCAACATGTCATCCGCATATAATGCCAGACACTCATCTATGGACCCCACCCTGAGCGCCTTCACCTCCCCAGCCGCTCTCAATGCAATTGCAATAGGCTCCATCATGAGTGCAAATAAAAAGGGCGATAGAGGACAGCCCTGCCGAGTCCCCCTACCTATGTGGAAAAATGAAGAAGTATGAGGTCCTATACGAACCGCCGTTCTGGGGTTGCTGTAGAGCATCAAGATCCACTTTCGAAAAGTTGGGCCGAAACCCATTTCCTCCAAGACTGCCTGCATGTAATGCCAGTCAATGGAGTCGAAAGCCTTCTCAATGTCAATAGACACTACTATCCTAGTGGGAGAGGCTACATTAGGAATCTGCATGTGGGTAAACAGTCTTCTAAGATTGGTGTCAGTAGATTTACCCGGCATGAACCCCGTCTGGTCTATGTTTACCAGAGAAGGGATAACGCCTGCCAGTCTCCTAGCCAGAACCTTCGTAAGGATTTTTAAATCCATATTGAGTAAGGCTATCGGCCGATATGATGCGCATTCCAGAGGGTCTTTGCCTGGCTTGAGAAGCAAAATCATATATGCATCTAACATGGATTGAGGCAGTTGCTGATTTTGTACACAATATGAGAGCAGGGCAGTAAGTCTGGGTGCTATCTGATCCGCATACGCCTTATAAAAATCCGCCGGAAAACCGTCGGGACCCGGAGCCTTATGGGGGGGAAAAGCGAAGATTGCCGCCATCACCTCCTTTTTAGTGATCTCAGCCTCCAAGGCCCCCCGGTCATCATCAGAGAGCCTCGGAATGGAGAGACCCCCCAACAATGACTTCAGCGCCGATTTGTCATAGGAAGGAATGGGTGAATATAAGGCACAAAAAAAGTCCTGGAACTCAGCAAGTATGTCACTGGGGTCACTAGCCAGACTTCCGTCCCTACGCCGAATAACCGGGATATTCGCAAGTTGTCGAGAATCAGCTACTAAATTCGCTAGGAGCTTCCCGTTCTTATCACCCTCCGCAAATTGAGTATCAGCCCTGTGTTTCGCTTCTGTATGTGCCAGATTATTAAAGTGCAGAGTGAGCTGTCTTTGGGCTTCTAACAAAGCCGTATACGTGGAAGCAGACGGGTTACTGGCATTATGGTCTGCGCACTCCCTCTCTCTGTCCTGCAACAACTGAACCTCCGCCTGTTGTTCCTTCCTCTCTTTTTTGATTACAGAAATACATTCTCCCCTCACTACCGCCTTAAAGGCGTCCCAAACTATAGGAGGATCAGCAGACGCAGGATTGGTATCCCAATACTCCAGAACCTTTTCCATCAGATGAGCGTTTACTGTGTCGTTCTGAAGCCACCCAGGTGAAAGTCTCCATCCCCTGGACTCCCTCCCGGAAGAGAGAGCCAGGGAGACAGAAAGAGGGTTATGGTCAGACAACCCCCCCGCCAGGTAAGCAATGTCCCCCACCCATGACAGCACCAGAGGACTACCGAATGCAAAATCTATCCTGGCTGATGAGCGGTGTGTCTGCGAGAGATGAGAAAAGCACCGAGCACTAGGGTTCTTCGCCCTCCACATCTCAGACAGCCCAGCCACCGAAGCCCAGGCGACTAGATCAGCCGAGCCCAATCTACCCACATTGGAGGAATCCAATGCGTCTAAGGTAGCATTGAAATCTCCCATAATTAAAAGTGGGAGGTGTGAGTAAGGGGCCAGCTTAACCAGCAAATCATACAAACATTGTACATTAAATGGAGGGGGTAGGTAGACATTCACCAACACCATTTTGCAGTAAGAGATATCTAATACCAGGGCCACATACCGCCCCCCCGGATCGGAGACCACGTGGTGAATAGTGCAGGGGACCGATTTACTAATAAGGACCCCCACCCCTCTAGCAAAGGTGGAATAAGTGGCGTGGAATGCCTTCTGGATCCATGGTCTCCGCAAGGCAAGTATTCTGTTGCCATCCAGGTGAGTCTCCTGCAGGAGGACAATATGTGGCCTTACCTGTTTCAAGTACTGGAACACCGAGGCCCTCTTAAACTTGCTGTTGAGGCCCCGTACGTTCCAGGAAACCACCTTAATTAAATTAGCCATATTCATACAGTGTACACAGTGGGAAGACCAGGCCCGCCCGTCTCATAGACAGGTCATATACATGAAATAGGGAGGCATTACAGGACCCCCTCACGGGATGGGCAAACCCCATATATAGAGAGCGAGAAGCTGAGCAAACAAACCCCCCCTTAGTATAGCCATACCCCAAACCACCCCCCCCTGCCATTATACCAGATAACATTTCCCGGTATGCGGCTTAAGTCCCGATAACCTGAACCCCCCCCACTAAACTAAAACAAAAGTGGAGGAGAAAACAATCTTGAGAAAAATGACCGTTCGTTCAATTGTTCAGCAGTTCCCAAACCAAAAAAATAAAAAATAAAAAGGGAAACTGTCTTGCTAGAACTGTAAGCTCCGCACCTTTAGGCAGGAGTGTCTGATCGGGTATCATGTAACCAGAGAGGATCATCAAATATACAAAAGAAAAAATCCCAATATAAAAGGTAAAACAAAAATTAGAAACGGGCGATGAGAAATGAGAAGAGCCTCCAGACCAAACTGTACAGTGCAGGAGTGCCATCTAGTGTTCAAAAAATAAAAATTCGTATCAAAATGCTCAGAAACAAGCACCCAGCAGTGAATGACAAAAAATCGAACGAAAATATCAAAACAGAAGCAAAAACCCATGTCATCCATCATCCGGAACACAGAACAAGGCATGTTTAGTGTTGAAACTTGCTGCTTGTACCCCTCCGACCTCGAGCCCACCTCACGGGTTCCTATCAAGCCAGTCAGATGCTTCCAGTGGAGAATCAAAGAACTTGACCACCTCTTTGTGTTGCACACGCAGCCTGCTTGGATACAGCATACTGTACGGAATATTTTTCTCCCGCAGCCTCCTTCGTACCTCATTAAATGATCGCCTCTTCCTCTGGGTCTCCGCCGAGAAATCGGGGAACAGCATCACCTTGGTGTTTTGAAACTTTAGCTCTGGGCGTTTGCGTGAGGCAGCCAAAATCATGTCCCGGTCCCGATAATTGAGGAACCTCACCAGGAAAGGTCTGGGATAGTTTCCTGGGGGACGCCTGCCGAGGGGCACCCGATGAGCCCTTTCCACCACATATGTAGGAGGGAGCTCACCCAGATCAAGCAGGTCCTTAAAGAATTGTTCTGCGAATGTTGCTGAGTGCCCTCCTTCAACCCCTTCCGGCAGTCCAACCACCCTCACGTTGTTCCTTCTCTGCCTGTCTTCTGCATCTTCAGCTCTGCTTTGCAGCGACTTCACCATTAATTGCAATTCAGCCAATTGATTGCCATGTGAATGAGACACATCCTCCACCTCAGAGATCCTGTCTTCAGCTGCAGTAAGCCTCCCCCGGAACTTATCCAGATCATGCCTAATCAGCGTGCACTCAGAGGTAAGATGATCTATGCTTACCATCACTGCCGCCTTGCTGGCTGTAATGGCTTCCAGGATGGGACGAGTAATAGCCTCCTGGGATGCATCTGGGGCCGGTGAGGCCGATGGAGAGCCTGCCTGCGAGCCCTCAGAGCCGGAGTCTGATCCTGCAGTCGCCGCTGCTGCGGATGCCATCCTCGCAGCGCGCTGTCTCTCCTTCTTAGTGAGAGGAGGGGAGGGCAAGATGGCGGCGGCGGGACTCGTGTCTGGGCCGCGTGTAGAGCGGGTCCCACGCTGGCTCTTCTGGGCTTGCTTCCCCGGTCTGGAGGCCCCCCTTCTCATGTCCAGGATCACCTGCACCTATTCCGGTACCGATCGTACCGAAAATCAGGCCCGATAGTTCCGATTCTAGGATAGTTTTTCAGGATAGGCACGGAGCTCACAGAAAGCACGTCCTGCTGTCTTCACATCCGGCCACGCCCCCATGAATCAGGAAGTTGATAGAAATCTTTCCCTAAAACGGGTGTCCCCATTAGAAGTTTTCCCCTCGCCTCTGGTTCTGGGGACAGCTCTAAATTTTTGCATTAACTCTCACTTTCTCTGTATAACTAGGATAGGTATAGATTGCCGTATCTCCCCAATCGGAACACAAACGGCAATAAAAACGTGATTTTTTTTAAGTAAGCTAGAGACTATCACTTTAAGAACTGTTTAACCCCCCCCCAATTCACATTTAAGCATTTTCCAAATTTTTGTACCTACATTTGACTGCACTCAAGATAATTGTCTCTTTACACTTTTAGGCTTGGTCGCTCTACTCTCTAAACCCCCCCCCCCATAGTAAAAAAAAAAAAAAAAGTACATGATCTTTTTGACAAAAAGTTTTGAATGAACCCTCTGCTCTACTTTACACCCTTTATAGCAAACTTTTCACAGTAACAGGGAATTTTCTGTTGCATACATTGCAATATATGTTTAAGCTGGTCTGCTGCATCAAAGTAACTTCTCTCTGGCCAGTCCCTACTCTGTAGGAGAGCTACAGGTGTAGATCTGGTCATTGTCCTGCACTATGCAATTGAAATAACATTTACACTTGTGCTCAAATGTCAATAGCTTATACATATGCAGTTGTGCTCATTTATTTACATACCCTGGCAAAATTTATGATTTATTGGCCATTTTTTAGAGAATATAAATAACACAAAAAATGTGTTACCGCGTTTACCAGCGTTTAGAAAAAACGTTTGGTGCTTGAAATGCTTCTAAACTCAGCTTCTGAACCAATTTTTTTGCGTAAAAAAAAAAAAAAAGCCTCTAAACGCAACTGCCTAGAAATTACTATAAACGACCCTGTGTACATGTACTTATAAGAGAAAAAATTCTGGATGATCTCCCTGCACACTGTTTGCCTTTTCTAGCAAACCTTGCACAAAATCAGGGGTTTTTTGTTCACGTACTTTGTAATACAGGTTAAAACTGACCAGCTTCTTAAAGTAATTCCTCTCTGGCCAGTACCTACACTGCTCTGCAAACCGCACATTTTTCAGTGGCTATAGTGCCAATCAGTGTTTTGTCAGCAAATTTGGATTTGGGTTTAGTCTTAGTCTTTTGGCTAAAATGGCATTTTATTTTTTTTTTAAATCGGCTAAAGGTTTGAGATGTCACAAATTTGTACAACCAGACCTTAAAAGTATGCATTCGTATGCACCCGTCATTCGAGACACATGATGGGTGCATTTCTGAGCATCCTCTCCTCTGCTAGAACTTCTCTCTCAGATATAAATGCATGCTATTTTTTTTTATTATTATTTATTAAATTAATTTGACGTGTGTTCAGGCCTTTTTTTAGGAGGTTGTGGCTATAGGCAAGTTAAATGAGGTGATGACTTGGATTCTTCTTTTTGAAGAAGAACTAGAAGTTGCTCCCATAGCACCCTTGTATCGCCCCAAAATTATAAATGGAGACTCTTTAGACCTTGGCAGAGTTTCTGTACACCTCTAATGTAGTGTGTGTAGAATTCTCTTGCCTGCAGCTTGTTACAGATCGCTCGCTGTGTCTGCACAGAGAATTAAGTAGAAAAGAATAAATTCAGCCTCCATGTGGGAGATGCATTTGACCTCATGATGGTTTTCTTAGTCCTAATAAACTTCTGAGTTCCCGTGGACTATTACCTATCCATCCTTTCTGGGACGCTGTGTATTTCATCCTTGCTGATGACAGTTCGATTCCTGCACAAGTAATAATCTCTTCTAGACCCTCTATCTTATCCTTTCCCTACAGAGCCAATAGCTGTCAACTTGAAAAATGAATTATAGCCTAAATATTAGCTGCTGTTTACAGTTACTGTGCAAACTATTCAGCAATACTCGAGCACAGCTCAAATGCTGCCTGTGCTATCTACCTTTTCTCTGACATGGGTCTGATGAGCTTAATACAGTTTATTTACATTGGATGTCCCTATTCAATGAATCACCAAATGTTCAAACTCTGTCATATCTTCGGAACACTTTGTGATAATCCAATGAATTAATATTTCCATAAAACACTTAGTGGGTCCTAGTGCATGCTTTTATGTTGTGTTTTTTTTTTCACATTGGTAACGCATACATTGGTTCATTCAAAAGCATGTAGACACTCTGGTTATTGACATCTGCAGAGTAATTAATTTGTCCCTCCGCCTGGGTATAGTGCCATCTAGATTCTAGAGAGTAATCATACTCCCATTATTGAAAAAATTGTGCCTGGACCCCACGATACTTACCAACTACCACCCCATTTCTTAACTGCCTTTTCTATCTAAGGTCCTGGAGCAGGTTGTGTTCATCCAGCTGCAGGAGCAGTTTGAGTCACACGGTCTGTTCCTTGGCGCGGTACGGAGATGTCTGCCCTAGATATAAGGGAAAGTCTGCTGGGTGTCCGCGAAGCGGGGGGGGGGGTCCGCAGCCTTGGTGCTGCTGGACCTCTCCGCGGCGTTTGATACCATTGACCATTCTATCCTTCTCTCTAGAATGCAATCCTTCTTTGGCTGTGAGGACTCGTGTTAAATTGGATTAGATCCTTTTTGTCCGAAAGAACGCACTCCATAAAAATTGAGTCGTCCCGCTCAAACACCCAGCTATTGACCTGCGGGGTACCTCAGGGCTCTGCCCTTTCTCCCTTATTCTTCAACTGCTATATGCGCCCACTTGCCGACCTTATTACCAGCTATGGTCTAGGCTGCCAGATCTACGCGGATGACACGCAAATCTTGGCAGACCTTGCAAGTGGACCTAATATGCCTGCCCAGCTGAATAAGGGACTATTTAACATCCAACAATGGATGGACACAAACAGGCTAGGCCTCAACGCCGACAAAACTGAGCTTTTGCTGATCGGCCCACAGGCCAATTCTTCCTTCTTACCTGCCTGGCCATACTCGTTCGGCCCTGCCCCAACTCCAGCTAAGCAGGTTAAAAATCTGGGTATCATTTTTGATGCTGAATGAAGCTTCGTACCTCACGCAAAATATTGCATAAAATCAGCCAACTGCCATCTGAAATTATTACGAAAAATTAAGAACCTTTTCACTCAGAACAACCGTATGATCTTAATGTAGAAAGAAATGTTTGGACAGCCGCACTCTGAAGAAACCTCTCGGTTGCTTTTTATTGGTAAAAGTTTTTCAAACACCACACATCACAGCAAAAATAGGGGTATACAGCTGACGCGTTTCACACTATTGGTTAGTGCTTACTCATAGCTAACCGTATGATCTTAGTTCATGGACTTATCCACACTAGGTTAGATTGCTCCAACGTGTTCTTTCTAGGGCTCCCACAGAAGTGGACAAAACGGTGCAGATCACACACAACCATGCGGCAAGACTTGTCACAAACTGCCCAAGGCGGAATCGCATCTCCCCGGTGCTTAACCGCTTAACGACCGCCGGAGGTAGATGTACGTCCACAGAATGGCACGTACAGGCATATGGGCGTACATGTACGTCCTGCCTTTCCGCGGGTCCGATCGGTACCCCCCCCCCCCCGCTACATGCGGCGGTCGGAAACCCGCGGGGAGTGATCTGGGACGAGGGCGCGGCTCGAAACGTTTCGTTTCTAGCCGCCCCCTCGCGATTGCTCCCCATAGCTGAAGAACGGGGAGAGCCGTATGTAAACACGGCTTCCCCGTGGTTCACTGTGGCGGCTGCATCGATCGAGTGATCCCTTTTATAGGGAGACTCGATCGATGACATCAGACCTACAGCCACACCCCCCTACAGTTGTAAACACACACTAGGTGAACCCCAACTCCTACAGCGCCCCCCCGTGGTTAAATCCCAAACTGCAACTGTCATTTTCACAATAAACAATGCAATTTAAATGCATTTTTTGCTGTGAAAATGACAATGGTCCCAAAAATGTGTCAAAATTGTCCGAAGTGTTCGCCATAATGTCGCAGTCACGAAAAAAATCGCTGATTGCCGCCATTAGTAGTAAAAAATAATAATAATAAAACTATCCCCTATTTTGTAAACGCTATAAATTTTGCGCAAACATAGGTAGAAGAATACGTATCGGCCTAAACTGAGGACATTTTTTTTTATATATATGTTTTTGGGGGATATTTATTATAGCAAAAAGTAAAAAAAATATTGTTTTTTTTTCAAAATTGTCGCTCTATTTTTGTTTATAGCTCAAAAAATAAAAACCGCAGAGGTGATCAAATACCACCAAAAGAAAGCTCTATTTGTGGGGAAAAAAGGACGCCAATTTTGTTTGGGAGCCACGTCGCACAACCACGCAATTGTCTGTTAAAACGACGCAGTGCCGAATTGTAAAAACGCCTTTGGGCATTTAGCAGCATATTGGTCCGGGGCTTAAGTGGTTAAAGGAGTTGTAAAGGAAATTTTTTTTTTGCTGAAATGACTGTTTACAGGGTATAGAGACATAATAGTTAACTGATTCATTTTAAAAATTATTAAAAATAGATAAAAATCCTGCTTCTGTGATGTACAGAGCTAATACAGGGCAGTGATGGTTTGTAAAACGAAACTGATTGGTGTTAAGGGGTTTTAGACACACAGTAATCACACCTCCTTGATTAGTGACCACAGAGAGAAAGCTCCCAGTACTGTGGTTATCAAGAAACGGACAACCAGGAAGTGTGGAGATCAGAGAAGAATTACAGCAACTTGAGATCAAAAACAAACAATGAGGACATGAAAACAGCACTCCATTAAGGTAAAGGACGCTATTAAGATAAAAAAAGGATCTACATTGGCTCCCGATAGCAAAACGGGTCGAGTTCAAGGCTCTCTGTCTGGTGTTTCGGCCTATTGGCAACTAGGCCCGATGTACTTATCGAATATGACACAACACTACTGTCCACCCAGAGAGCTTTGTTCAACTGACGCCCTGTTAGCGATTATTCAACCTAGTCGCTTAGCTTCAAAGCGTGGCTGCCGGCTCCAAACACTGGGGTATTCTCTTTGGAACCAGCTCCCTCATCAGCTCCGAGCATCCTCCTCCTTGATGGGCTTCCGTAAAGGCTTGAAAACACTGCTTTTGGATAGACACTTGGCCATCCAAGCTCTTGGCAGGACGCTGCCTCAATTCCAGGCTGCGGTCCATGGTCAGGGAGTAGGGATAGGCTCCCTGTGTCCTGCCCCCCCCCCCCTCCCTTTTTATATTTGTTTACTTCTTGCTTGTTCCCCTCTTTTACTTAGATGTCCTTGTCTCTTTTCTTTGCTCCTGGGAACTGGATATCCCCAGCTTGCTGGTAAGCGCTTAGACGCGAGTTTCACAACTCGCATTCGGCGCTCTATAAGCATTTATTCCAATCCAATTGTATGGAAAAAGTATATAATCCTGCCTTTGCATTGCTGTTTTTTTTTTTTCACAGGTGTAAAGCTTGCCATGGATGGGTCAAAATTGGGCTGGTTCAGCAGGGGCCGGACCAATTTTAAACCCATCTAGGGCTAATGATCAGCATTTCTTGAATGGGAATGTTGGAAGCTCTGAGCAGTGTGTTTGGATAGCAGAGGAGTCCGAACTCTCAGCTTACAAAAGCACAGTGGGTTGGTGGACTACTTCACCAACCGTGCTTGTGCGGATGGGGAAATCTGTTAATTATTTTTTCCATAACCCCGCCGGCTGGTTCGGGGGTGAGGGGGGGGGGGAATATTTATATATGGCCAGCTTAAAGTGGAAGTCCAGCCTAACACTAAAATCGCTACATCTATAAACATCCACGATTTGGCACCAACCTATCTAACCTTGTAAAGAAGTTTCCTGTCCCACGCTGAGCTGTCGGTGACTTTGCTGTGAAGGTGATGCAGAGGACACAGCCAACAATGGAAGCCCTATAGTAACTCTATGGGTGACGTCACTTCCCATTCATTTCACAGTCGTTGTCAAATGTGTCCTTTGCAGAGCTTCCACTGCTGGAGACCAGATTGGCTTCAAAAATGTGTATATATACTGATTTCTTCTTTACAATGCTAGATAGGTTAGTGTTAGATTGTAGATGACTATAGATGTAGTGATTTTAGTGTTAATCTGGACTTTTACTTTAAGATTGCTGACTTTTATCTTAAAGTGGAACTTTAGGCAGAAAACCAAGTTCTGCTAGATAACGGTATAGTTTTGTAAAACATTAAAAATAAGTGCCATATATACACACACATTATATATATATATATATATATATATATATATATATATATATATATATATATATATATATATATATATATATATATATATATATATTGTGTATATGTTATATATTCTGTTATATAGTAAATATACCCAGAAGTAGGATTTATGGGAATTATAACTAGGAATCGGACATGAAGCTCTATGAAGGGTGTACGGGAGATGGAAAGCTTTTATAGAGTAAAGTAGTACTAAAAGCTGAGCCCCCCCCCCATTGCATATAATGCACAATACTGGCAAAAGTTTACTTTAAATGTAACCTACGTTTCTAGCTCCTCCTGCCTTCAGAGTGCCCCAATAGCAAGCTGCAAATTATAGTATAGAGTGCCTCTTTAGCAAGGTAAAAAAAAACTTCTGCCTTTAGAACCACTCACTTCCTGTCCCCTGACTACATGTCCCATGAGGCATTGCTCCTCACACATTCGCAGGTACTCAAGTGCTTACTGACATGTATGGACGTGTACTGAGCTGTATGTGTGCTGCACTTTATTTCCTGATATATAAACAAATAATGCATTCTGTATGAAGACCAACTAATTGGCTGACTAATCAATTATGAAAATTGTTGACAACTATTTTCATAATCGATTAGTTGTCGATTAATCAATTAGTTGTTTCAGCCCTAGAATGTATGTTCCTTGTTAAAGAACATTTTTTTTTTTTAACAAGTTGTTATGGGCAAAGTTCCACTTTAAGCTTTACTTGCTTTGGGTTTCCTGGATCTGCAAAAATCCAGTAGCCAGAAAAGTATAAAAAGTATGAACTCTATACTGCATTCTGTAATTGTAGCGCCTATATTCTGTCAGCCAATGACTGGTAAATCTGTTGAGTGGTCTGAACAGGCATATGCATAAAGATCTTAAACCAAATCATAAAATTCTCATATTACCTTTAACATGGTAGAAAATTTTCAAACGTCTTTTTTAATAATTGTAAATCTGCAGCTTTCCATTGAAATAAGTGGTGATCCTGCTATGAAGGTTCTTGTTCAGACTCCTTCTGTGTAGTAGGTTGACAATGCTTCGTCCCTGTCTCCCAGTTTTGCTCCTTTGTTATTGTGTCATGGAAAGCGTTCCAGCACCTGGCACAGCTCCCGTCTCTCCATTTCCCTGGCAGGCGCAACAGGGAACTCTTAGAAGCTGGCCATACACGGAATTTTGTCCGATTCCTGCAGATCAGCTGCAGTCACTATTTGGTTATTCTTACAGCTGCGGGCACCAACTGAATAAAATGGCCAACATTGGGAGAGTCACCCATTTACTTTGAGCTAACCGAGAGAAATCTTTTGAGCTACGTTTCACACCTGTGAATGTGCCCAACACCAGTTATACTCAGTGGGGTTTACTGCTAATTGGCTGCAGAAGGCAGCTCCTTTGAACCTGCTGAGGTTTTTGTATGTAATTGGTGTTGGGGCCCATTTATGGGTGTGAATGTGGCCTTGCTGTGCTTCAGTGTATATTTGTTCTAGTGTCAAAATGGATCATTGGAGCTGAAAATAAAGTGTAAAGGAGGAATGGCTTTGATTGATCTGCATTCACTGCTGCCAGAGATGTTTGTTTCTCAGGACAGGCATCCTCCAAACAGGGACTGTCCTCAGGAAACAGAGAAAATTGTTAATCTTACAATGTGAACTGCACATTTTGAAGGTTTTCCTAGAATTCTGGTGGCGCATCGAATTAAAGTTTTGGTATCAAAATCAAAAATTCAGGATGCATTTGACCGAAACCAAAATTGACAATAAAAAACATAATAATAAAATATATATTTGCAGTTTTAAATATCATGGATTTAAATGACTATGAATTTATTGTCGGTCATTATCTGCACCTTTTAGCGCAAGAAAAGCTCAAGAAAAATGTATCCCCTTTCAATTCTATGTATGTATTCACACTGGTCCATGGTGTTAAAGTATCTTGCTTGCTGCACTTTTGGTCCATTAAAAAAACTGTACCAAAAACGCACAACCCTATTCAAATTTATTGAAAACACATCAATAATGCACCCATGTTACATTTTTTATGTAGTTTTTGAGTCGCATGACCTATAAAAACCACACCATAAGCACAGTAAAATTGCGGCAAAATGGTATGCGTTTTCGGCACCATTATCTGCACCTTTTTCCTTATCGCCGAAATGCAGAAAATACAATTTTCGGCTGATGTTTTGGCCCATCTCTAGCTGCCATATATACGCGACTGGTAATCTGCAGTATGTTGTGTTTTTTGTTCTGGTGTTCAAATACAATAACTAAATTTAACATGTTTAAATCTTTTAAGGGACACGTTTATCTGGTAGTAAATCTCCGCTTTCTGCGTTCTTTTTACTGCATCTACTTCAACAAAATCAATATCTTTTGGTTGTGAGTTTTAGGAAGTTGGTGTGTTTATAGGATAATGTTGCCATTGACATATTTTTGCTTGATCAAAAATGTTTTCATTGTGATAAAGCTGCAAGGTTTAGGCCCCTTTCACACAGGCGGACTGTTCAGGTTCAGTTTTTTAGGTGTACCTGAACAGACGCTCCGTGCACCTCTATGGAGCCACGGATGTCAGCGGTGACATGTTCGCTGACATCCGACCCGCTCCGATCCGCCAAAGTGGACAGATGGAAACCCTATTTTTCCATCCGTCGATGAGATCGGATGAAGGCGGACTCTACGGTCCGTCTTCATCAGATCTCCCATAGGGGAGAGCGATGCTCTGACAGGTGGCCAGAGACAGACCTGTGTGAAAAGGGCCCTTAAGGCTTATGCAGTTACTTTGTATAGCTGTAGTGCTAAAAACCTAAAAATTGTTGGGTTATTAAGGGTTTATTGGTATGTTTTCACAAAGAAGTTTCAGTACTGTACAGGCTGTTCACTGTTTGCTATAGAGTGACAAAAATACAAAGATGTCAATTAGATTTTTATCAGGAAACAAGGTAGATTGGAGTGGAAGGTGACCTCTACAGATTTAAGTCACATGCTCCTTTGTGAATAGACAGTTAAATGGACAGCCGCCCACATCCATTGTGATTTTGTATTATCTAGCGAGAGTCTGCATTCAGCTGCACCACATCCTCCTCAAATCGAAAAGGGAGGACACTGTGCTTTTGAGGTGCACAAGAACAACCTTCTATTCAACATTAGATTAAAACCGAAGAGCAAATAAACATGTTAAAATATAAGAATAAAAACAAAATTCCATGTAAAAGACATTATCTGTTAGCGTTGCACCCAATACATGGTACAATGGGGGAGTTTTCAATCTACCTTGTTTGTGCCTTGACATGTTTAGTGGGAAAAAAACAGGTTTCTCAGAGCCGGTTCACACAGGGGCGACCTGGGATCCGACTTGAAGTTGCCCCAAGTCGCGTGGTTGAGAAAATCAATGGAAGTCAATGGAGCTGTCTTAATGCACACTACTGAAGTCGCTCCGACTTCAGAAAAGGTTCCTGTACTACTTCAATCCGACTTCTAGGCAACTTGTAGGCAACTTGTACCCATTGATTTCAATGGAAGTTGCCTCAGAAGTCGGATCACTGTCTTAACTGTAGCAACAGTACAGGAAGAGAACATGCATTTCTCAGGCAAACCCCTCCCTCCCCCTCCCTCCCAGAGAGCTGATTGTTGTTTGATTGGCCACTGGAAAGCCTCCTGTCCCGGAGGCGACTTGAAGTTGCCTTGTAAGTTGCCTGATGATTCATACTCAAGTCGTGTCCAAGTTGCCACCCAAAGTCGTGCTAGAAGTCGTGTTGCCCCTGTGTGAACCGACTCTCTTTAGATTTAGAAGGAAAATTATTTAGAATGATTATTAATATGAACAAATATCCTTCATATGAATCGTATAACATGCTAATACTGTTAATACTGTTAAAATAATTGCATTTATGCATAGTAAGCATATTAGGTTTGAATAGTTCCCTACACCAACACCTTCAACATCGGATGAAAGTCCAGAACTGAATGCCCCTGAAAAGAATGCTTCTATTTACATTTTTTTATCCATCCTTTGTTGCATACTGGTAATGTTTTACAGTAACCTCCTACCTAACCACATGCAATCCAGCAAAAACTTCTTGGCATTTTCCACGTGTATTGCGACTGTATAATCTCTGCTGAAACAGCCACATTGTTGTCTCCATTAGATGCCCATGTGGCAGGGTGGTGAATGGTCAAGAAGCAACAGGAGAGGCGTAGAAAGTACATTGACCACAAAATGTGATGTATGCCAGGCAGGTGATTGGGTACAGCCTCTACTTCCGCAAGGAAAGCAGTGAGCAACACAGTAGTGACATCACCATATCTTTTACTCCAAATCGCCTGAGTTGCAGCACATTACAACGTGCATGTCGTCTCACTACAATGTGTTGTCATTTGCTAAAAAGCCAAAAATACTGAAGGTCCAATTTTAGGTCTGTTGTGGTGCATTAGGCAGTTTATTCACATGATCCATGAGTGTTAAATGATACACAAAGGGTCTGAGAGGTGTGAATGGGCCCTTGGCACTTGGTTTTTCTGTTTAGGCACAATAATAGTAAAACATAAAATAAAATAATATAATAATGCTGGCGGGCTTTTACTGCAAACTGTGTATGTATGCTTGGCTGTAAAAAGTTTTGCCTAACCTGCCAGCAATGGTTTATTTTTTTTAATGTACATTGAGCCAAGAAAGCGTAGCACAGTGTATAAACTTGTCATGCCTTTGATGCTGGAATGAAGGAACTCTCATGCACAGGAGTTTTGTTATCCTGGCCTATTAAGATAATTCTTCAAATCCAGAAGAAGACCGTGCAAAGATGTCATTAGTGACAAAGTGAAGAGTAAGCCCATTGCTATGTGGACAGGGGTGGTTTGATGGATAAGTCTGCCATAATATGCAATGATGTGCATACATATTTCAACAAAACTCCTGAGCAGCGGCAGCTGAGTTTAGCTCCACATTTCTAGAAACTTCCTAGAAGATGAAGATCTTGACTTTTTGCGTTCAGGTCCACTTTAATGATTTTCTTGAAAAGTCTGCATGCTCTTCACTTCTATACTCACGGAGAAACCTACTTGATAATTTTCACATATACACTGGAACTCCCATAAGAAAAGACATTTGTATTAAGCTGATCTATATCATGCTGGATACATATGAGTTTTATTTGTTCTTTCTTCTGTTAAGTGGGTAATAAAACTACATTAATTTGTTACTTGTAATGTTCCTATCACCGTGCTTTTATTTTATGGAAAGTGATTTTAGCAGTTTTTTTTTCTTTTATGTCTCGCTGGAATCACAGTGGTCAGGGTGTGGTGGATTAAATCCACAGGACAGAAAAGCTTTCTTGAGTTCTCCCAAGGATACGGGATGTTTTTGCACACTTCATTTACAAAAAAGGAAGTTCTACTGATCCTCCTCTTCCTCCTCCTTAAATCTGACCGTTAAAAAAAAAAAAAGGGGGGGTTTTTGGGACTTTCAATGAGATGCGTTTTTAAACAAACAGTAGTATAAGTAAAATAGTAAACGTTTATAACCAGGCTCATACATACCACCCAAACAGCAAGCCAGATTCAACTGTCTAACTGTATATGTTAAAAGCAGAGATTGGTTGCACGCATTTGCAAGTACATGAGTAAGCTGCAGAGCCCGCGCCAAGGCTCTCTGCGATCTGCAGTCCTAACTAAACTTTTGAAGTCTCCTCAATGGAGGCATGTAAAGACTAATGGGTAGATGGAGGACAGGTGACTAGGGGTGTGTCCCCGCCTCCACCTATGCTTGGTATTGTGGTGAAGAGCACTGGAAAAAAACGCATAATAGTATAAGGGTATAAGCAAAACGCATCTCCATCCCTATATGGTACAAAGAAAACTGGGGTTGGGACTTTAAATGAGGCGTATGAAAAACACACGCCTCCATCCCTATTGAATACAAAAAAAAAGGGGGGGTTTTTGGGACTTTAAATGAGATGCGTTTTTAAACAAACAGTAGTATAAGTAAACTGCTCCAGTTTCTGCTCGACTTGCCTAGTGGAGCGGACCATACGTCTAGAACACCCTCTGCCCAGTAGGGAAGGATTCGAACTCCTGACAGATTTTGTGTCCCTTTGCAAATTGTCCCTAATATTTTCAGGAAATGGGGGTAAATCTTTTTTAACTGAGCACTGGATAGCAGTAAAAACAGCACTCTCTCCAAAACTTGAAGGGTTTTTGGATTGACATACTTTTTTCATTTTTTATACAGACACTACATGCATAGTTTGTAACTCTCCTTCCTGTATGGGTTCCTTCAGATGTTGACATTATTCCTTCATCCCAAGAACTTATTGGTACATTGACTCCCATGCAAATTGATCCCAGTGTATGTGTGTGTCTATATTAGAGGTGTGAGTCTCCAAGTCTTCAGGTCAGGAACAGATATTACTTCCTGTGTACTCCTTTCAAATACTATGGGATTTTGTTTTTACAGTTATGCCCCTTAGGGCCCTTTCACATGGGTGGACTGATTAGTTCCGGCTGTCAGCTTTTCAGGCGGACTCGATTGGACCCTCCAGTCACCTCTGTGGAGCTGTGGGTGTCAATGGACATGCCATCTCATCCACTAAAAACAGGCTCCTTACACACAGGGTGGGCTCTGTTGGAGTCTGCCTGCTCAGTGGGTAATCTGTCGACTGGTCCATGTCTGCTCCGCTTAGGCAGAGCAGACACAGCCCGCTCTCATGTATGGGTAGTCGGATATAAACGGACCATCTGTCCGTTTACATCCAACTGCCATCCAATCTGATCCGCCAGATGTCTGTTGACACCCGCCTCTCCATAGAGGAGACTGGAGGGTCCGATTTGGGTCCCCCTGAAAAACTGACAAGTGGACCCAAATGGTCCACCTGTGTCTAGCATGTCCAATAGTCAAGTAAAATGTGTTGTAGTACCTCCTGGATACGTGTATACACCGGGTTTGGTTTATAGAGCCAAGTGTAACAGTCAGCAGTATAAAGCATCCAGTCAATATTTAGCTATCATTTATCTGTCTGTCAGGTGGTCAGATCTGATTGCTGGCTGTGTGGTTATTAATCTTTAGATGTTTTTGAATTTAGTAATTACTAATGTTCAAACATGACCACTTTATGTGTTGAGTATGTGCGTGGTTATATGCTGTTATTTGAATAGGTTACCCATGTTTTCTTGCAAGTTACGATGCAATACCTCAGTAGTGCTTTTTACATGATTATTTTATTCCTCGTTTTCTTTCAGATATGCCACTGCACGTGCGTCGGAGTAGCGATCCGTCATTAGTGGGGATTACCACCTCAGTCAGCGACTCCAATTTCTCATCAGAAGAGCCCTCTCGCAGGAACCCCTCAAGATGGTCTACAACAGCAGGCTACAACAAGAAAAACACCCCTGCAGGCCACACCAGCAGTGACAGAAAGGTATGGATCACACACACTTTACTGCCTGCCGATCAGCTTTCTCATTCTTCTCTCTGACTGTAATTGTTTCTTCATGTCAGTAGTGTTATTGCAGCATCCTCCACTGGGCTGCAGCCCCACGGCAGCTATTCTCCCTGTGAAAAGTACAGTTGTTATGTCTTCTGCTTTTGCTGTCCCCGTCGATCGGTCGTAGAAACAGAGACATGTTTTGAAACAATTAGCCTTCTCCAAGTTCACCTTCTCCCATCTGTAATACCATATGTCGCGGGATCACTGGATTCTCAGAACTTCCGAGATCAGCTTTTAATTTCTTCAGCATGTGAAAATGATACCATCTTGCAAGTGTTTTTGCAACAGTTTTACTGATAAAAGGGTTTAGAGATAACTGTTTTTACCTGTCAGATAATGCATATCTATATTGATTTTGTGTTCAATTCAAAGTTATTTTTAGTTGGTAGCTTTTTGAAGCAGAACATTCTTGGGTTTCCTAAGGGATATCAAGAATGTTTACGGCAAACCTCCTGGGCATTAACTCATTTTTTATATGCATAGCTTCCAGCTAATAAAAAGATTAATTGCTTGTTTTTTTTCTAGGGAATGAAATCTGATATAGTATTACTTGCCTTACCCACAGTCTCATATCAGCTGGTGGCCTGTGCCTCTTCTCTTCTTTGCAGAATGTGAGCAGGTACTTTAACCTCGCAAGTTACCATGCAGGACCAGCGGTTCCATCCTCCGGATAGGATGTGGCTGCTGATCCTGCAGGGAACATTGTGATGTCAGTGAGCAGGGAGGGAGGAAGACTGCAGAATACTGGATTAAGCGAAGTACAGTGGAACCTCGATTTAAGGGCAACTTGGTTTGAGAACATTTTGATTTGCGAGCAACTTTTTTTTTTTTCTTTAATTCTTTAATTTTTTAATTCTTAATTTTTTTTTTAATTCTGACTCAGTTCGCAAGACGAGCAGAATTCAAGCGAATTAGGCCTGCAGTACCTCATTTGGCCTGAGGTACAGGGGCGCAGGAAAAAAGCCGAAGTGTTCTCGGGCCTTTTCGGCCGTCTTCGGCGCTCTGTGGCGCGCCCCCCCCCCCCACCTTTGGCCTCATTCGGTATTGCATCCCATTGAAGTCAATGCGGAACAAATTATTTTCATTTCCATTGACTTCAATGGGAAAACTTGCTTTGATATGCGAGTACTTTGGATTGCGAGCATACTCCTGGAACGGATTATGCTCCTAATCCAAGGTTCAACTGTACTATTTTTTTTATATCTCATCCCCTAGAAAAAGAGTATTGGATCCTTTTATCAAATATTCCCCCTCTTCCCAACTGATAAATTCCCAGTTACCCTGTGCAGAGCTTGTTAAGGGCAGGCTGGTTTTTAAACAGTAATCATATTAAGAGAAATTGACCTTTCTGATTTTAGCAGAATTGCAGTGTTGGTGTAATAGCTTTAGTAGCTCACTGACCTGAATCACTCGTTGCCTGGAAGTTCTCTTTTGGGCTAAACAACGTAGTTCAACAAATGTTGACATTTCTTTTTTTTTAACATTGAAAGATAACAATACGCTATTTCAGTTATATACACATTCCCCTTTGGACAAACATTGGCATGGTTGGATTTTTAATTCGCTATTCACTGCAGTAATGCTGTACAATGAGTGGTAGCAAGAAGAGCAAGACTCCAATATGGAGAACATAACATAAGATGCCGATTTCTACCACTCTACCTAAAAATGGAAAGCCTATGGAGATGCAAAACAAAAACTTGCAACAAGGCCCCTGCCTAGAAAGGATTAAATGGTCATTAGGTCTAGGGGGAGCTGAAGAGGATGTTTTACCTTACACCCCACTCCGGTGCTCTCCTTTCTCTTTCTATTAACCCTGCATTGTATGTGGAAGAAGCAGGTGTGTGACCTTGGCTGGAAGCTTGCTGGAGTGGTTGCTCAGATAGAGGGAGTCTACAGGAGTAAAAGTAAGTATTGCTCCCTATCCTAAACTTTTTAAACTAGATTTTAGTTTTGCAAACAGTTTTTTCTTTTTTCTATAACATTTTAAACAACTTGATAGAAAAAGTAAAACCCGTTCACAGTATCATAAACACAAAAGTGAGGCTTTGAATGATAATATAGGGGAAGGGACACCTACCTTGTCTGCTGGGTTGTTCTGGAAAAAAATAAAATAAAATACTCTCCCAGCGTTGTCTGATAATAGACAGCCTCTCCTTTGCTGCATACTGGGTCCCTGTGCCTTTCATGTTCTCTTCCTATATCATCAGGGGCCTGGTTGTCACTTCTTGGTTCTTGCATATGGCCCCCTAATGATGGCACATGCGCAGTGTGATGGAGATTTCCCAGTGCTTGCGCAGTCGTGTTGGAACAGGAAGGGACGATCCTCAAACTGTTCCCACAAAGTTGGGAGCATGAAATTGTCCAAAATGTTTTGGTAGGCTAACGCCTTAAGTTTCCTTCACTGGAGCCAACTGAAAAACAACCTGACACCATACTCCCCCGCCACCAAATGATTTGGACCAGCGCACAAAGCAAGGTCCATAAAGACTTGGATGAGTGAGTTTGGGGTGGAAGAACTTGACTGACCTGCACCGAGTCCTGACCTCAACACGATGTAACACCTTTAGGATGAATTGGAGCGGAGACTGCGACCCAGACATTCTCATCCAACATCAGTGCCTGACCTCACAAATTTGCTTCTGGATGAATGGTCAAACATTCCCATAGACACACTCCTAAACCTTGTGGACATCCTTCCCAGAAGAGTTGAAGCTGTTATAGCTGCAAAGGGTGGGCCAAATCAATATTGAACTCTACTGATTAAGACTGGGATACCATTAAAGTTCATGTGCGTCTGTGAAAAGGCAGGTGTCCCATAACTTTTGGTAATAGTGTGTCCAAACCCAGAATCTCCGAAAATTTTTATAATTATCAATCAATAAAACAAGGATTGTACATAGAACAATATCGGACCTCTGAAAAGTATAAACATGCATATGTACTCAGTTTGGGCCCCTTTTGCAGCAATTGCTGCCTCAATATGGCGTGGCATGGAAGCTATAAGGTGTTATGGAAGACCAGGATGCTTCAATAGCAGCCTTCAGCTCTCCTGCATTGTTCGGTCTCATGTCTCTCTTCTTTCTCTTGGCAATGCCCCATAGATTCGCTATAAGCTTCAGGTCAGGCGAGTTTGCTGGCCAATCAAGCACAGTAATCCCACGGTTATTGAACCAGGTTTTGGTGGTTTTGGCAGTGTGGGCAGGTGCCAAGTCCTGCTGGAAAATCAAGTCAGCATCCCCATAGGGCTTGTCTGCAGAAGGAAGCACCAAAATCTCGTGGTAGACCGCTGCGTTGACCCTGGACTTAATGAAGTACAGTGGACCAACACCAGCAGGTGACATGGCTCCCCAAATCAACACAGATTGTGGAAACACTGGACTTCAAGCATCTTGCAGTGTGTGCCTCTCCATTCTTCCTCCATACTCTGGCTCCTTGGTTTCCGAATGAGATGCAAAATTTGCTCTCATCAGAAAAGAGGACTTTGAACCAATGAGCACCAGACCAGGTCTGTTTTTCTTTAGCCCAGGTAAGACGCTTCTGACGTTGTTGTTCAGGAGTGGCTTGACAAGAGGAATACGACATTTGAAGCCCATGTTCAGGATTTGTTTGTGTGTGATGGCTCTTGATGCACGGACTCCAGCCTCAGTCCACTCCTTGTGAAAGTCCTCAGCACTTTTGTATGGCTTTTTCCTGACAATCCTCTCCAGGTTGTGGTCATCCCTGCTGCTTGTGCACCTTTCTCTTCCACACTTTTCCCTTTCACATAACTTTCTATTAATGTGCTTTGATACAGCACTTTGGGAACATCCAACTTCTTTTGCAATTACCATTTGAGGCTTTCCCTCCTTATGGAGGATATCAATTATGGTTTTCTGCACAACTGTCAGGTTAGCAGTCTTTCCCATGATTGTGATTCCTACTGAACCAGACTGAGAGACCATTTAAAGGCTCAGGAACCCTTTACAGATGTTATGGCTTAATTAGCTAATTAGAGTGGGACATCTGAGCCTAGAATATTGAAACTTTTCACAATATTCAAATTTTCTGAGATTGTGGATTTGGGGTTTTCATAAGCTGTAAGTCATCGTCACAATTATGACAAATCATGGCTTGAACTATCTTGCTTTGCATATAATGAGTCTATCTCGTATATTAGTTTGACCTTTTAAGTTGCATTAGTGAAATAAATTAACTTTTGCACGATATTCAATTTTTTGGGAGTTTCACCTGTATATGTTTTGTATGTATATATGTGTGTGTGTGTGTGTGTGTATATAGATATAGTGCGAGAATATACATGTATATCTCTATTTTTCTTTTGTACACATCCTTGCAGAGTTTTTTTTCTGGCTGACATGTAGCAGATCTAGGGGAAAGTGTTAAACTCATGGAAGCCAAGGGTTTCTTTTTTTTGGGTATACTCAGCATTTATTTTCTGAGACAATAAATAAGGACAGATGGCCACACAGCTAAAATGTTGGTTTCTGAACTCGTATGGTCTTGGCTTTTAAAGCATTTTTGCCATTTTATAATGTTGTAATGCTGAGAGGAGCTCTAACTTTATTATTAACCAGAATTCAAATAGTGCCGAATCTGCAATTTTTTTTTAAAATATATTTTATGCAAGTTATTTATTGTTGGCTGTCTAGCTTTGTCCATTGCTCCATTTAAAAGATCCTTTAAGGTGGGTTCGTACCACCCACAGGAAAAAAAAGTTGTTTCCTTTTCATTGCAGCTCATCTCGGCTCATGCATAGAAACACAGAATCACACGGATGGCTGTGGAGCGGTGCAGAAAAATGCAGACATGTTAAATTTTTCCGCACTGTTCTACCCTGCAGTGTGGAAGTGCAAACTGGGCACAAAGAAAACCATTGTTTTCTGTGTGCCCTAGCAAGGAGTTGCCTTTTTCTTCTGCACAAAATGTAGCTGTCTGTGCTAGTGTGAACCATCCCTTGAATTGTTTGTTACCCCAAACATTTCACATTAATATGTGCCTGCTGTTTTATGTAGTTATGTTAAAATGTATCCTGTTCTCTTTATATTGCTTCGTTTGTGAAATGTTCCCAATGCGCGGCTGCAGAGATCGGGAAATGTCTCACTGCCTGCGATTATCGCAGCACAGTGCCGACTTCCTGGCGGGCTCTGCACTTGGGCTTTGCGAACACGCCGGAGTTCATCCTTATTATTCCTGACACACCCATTCTGCACAGCCTTTTACTGGTAAGATCAGTGTGCTGGTGCTTCTCCTCCCTTCAGCTCTTATGCAGCTGAGAAAAGAGGAAATTACTTAGGTATTTTAAAATGTGTTTTTATTTTTATATATATATATATATATATATATATATATATATATATATATATATATATATATATATATATATATATATATATATATATATATATATATATATATATATATATATATATATATATACACAAATGTTTTGCCTTTAATGTCTGTTTTAAACTGAATGGGTTGTTTTACAAGGTGATTGTTTATAGTCACTTTAACTGCTTGCCGCCTACCGCATGCAGATATACGTCTGCAGCATGGCACGGGCAGGCAAAAGGACGTATATGTACGTCCCCATTAAGAAGCAGTTGTTGCAGGAGCGCGCCCGCCAGCGGGTCACATGGATTTGATCGCCGCAGGCATACCCACGATCGTCTCACGGAGCGATAGAACGGGGAGATGTAAGTGTAAACACAACATCTCCCCGTTCTGCCTAGTGACACTGTCACTGATTATGTTCCCTGTCATCGGGAATACGATCAGTGACATGTCACAGCAAGCCACACCCCCCTACAGTAAGAACCACTCCTTAGGGAACACTTCATCCCTACAGCGCCACCTAGTGGTTAAACCCTTTACTGCCAGTGTCATTTTCACGGTAATCAGTGCATTTTTATAGCACTGATTACTGTGAAAATGCCAATGGTCCCAAAAATGTGTCAAAAGTGTCCGATGTGTCCACCATAATGTCGCAGTCATGATAAAAATTACTGATCGCCACCATTACTAGTAAAAAAACAAAATTATATAAAAAAAAAAACTATAAAACTATCCCCTATTTTGTAGACTGAAACTTTTGTGCAATCCAATCAATAAACGCTTATTGCGTTTTTTTACCAAAAATAGGTAGAAGAATACGTATCGGCCTAAACTAAGGAAAATAAATGTTTTTTTTTTTTATCTTTTTGGGGGATATTTATTATAGCAAAAAGTAAAAAATATTGCATTTTTTTTTTCAAAATTATCGCTCTATTTTTGTTTATAGCGCAAAAAATAAAAACCTCAGAGGTGATCAAATAACACCAAAAGAAAGCTCTATTTGTGGGAAAAAAAGACGTTAATTTGCTTTGGGAGCCACGTTGCACAGCCACTCAATTTGTTTGTTAGTTAAAGCGACGCAGTGCTGAATCGCAAAAAGTGGCCCGGTCATTTAGCAACAAAATGGTCCGGGGTTTAAGTGGTTAAAAGAAGAGAAAACCCCACACCAAACAGTTGTACTGATTTTCAAAGAAACGTACTGTGATAAAAAATGCACAAAAATAAATTTAAAAAAAAAACTAGGCTTATAGCTTGCCCAGTAACATGCAGATGAAATGTGAATATTGCAAGAAAGTTGGGCAAATGGGTGTCAATTGTAGTGCGTGTATAGCAGCTACAAGTGGGAAATTTTGTCTTTTATAGCAATACAGATGCTTGATAGGTTTGCATTTTTATTTGATCCAATGTACTGTGGAGTTGTGTGAAATGACAAGCCCTGTTGATGTTACGAGCATAGATCTCAAAGTCGTCGGGTAGCCAGTGTGACTTTATGAATGTGAAGATTTGTTCTGCCATAGTTGTGTTATTCCAGGCAGCAGTAACACCCAGCTGGGCAGATGTGTTAAGTCTCCCAGTTCTATTCTGCTCCTGATCTAAGTGGCAGCTCTGCACTGCGATCACACAGACCAGCTGCTGGCTTTCTACTTAACGGGTGGATGTGACTGTCTGTAAATTCAAGAAATAAGTTACAGATCGGTGAAACCACACAGCGGGCTTCCTGCATATATGATAGACCAGTCCTACACTAAGCTCTGTTGGCAGATCTGCCAAGTCTAGAGCCTCTTCATATTTTATTCCTTGCTGAGCTATGAATTTTTTCAGTATTTATTTCATTGTTCTACTGAACTCTTTCTGATTACCTAAAGATTGCAATACTCCAGGTTTTCTGATTGTTAAATTGGTACAATAAGGCAGTTTTTTGGTGATGTGGGCTTAAAGGGACCAGTAAGCTAAAGCATGGCTCTGGAATCACGATTCCCTGGATTCTATGTATCTTACTCTTCAGTAAATGTCCCAACACTTCTTTTTTCTTTTTTTTTGTAGATTTAATGCAAGTTTTTTTCTGTAGGCTTTCTTATTTCCGCTTTAGTGTTTTCCTGCAGTGGACTACATTTTGGATACAGCACTGTATGCGCACATCATTGGTGCTGTGTAAAAATAATTTTGGGCAATCTTGTTTTTGGAAATTGGATGTACAGACGACAAGAACAGGACATCTGTGGTTTCCTACTTTGCTTTAGAGAAGGGCTCTCTAAACTTTCTAAACTAATGGCCAGGTTATTGTCCTTCATACTTTAGTGGGCTGGACTGTGGCCACTGGAAGCATTAGTGGGGAAAAACAATGCTCAATCTTTGATCATAGTGAGAGGAACTGTGCCACATCGTTGGCGTCGTCGTGTGGGAAGAATCATGCCCCATTGTTGGTGTCGCTGGCAGGAACTGTGTCCCATCATTGGTGTCATTGGGAGGAACTTTTCCCCATAATTGGTGCCACTAGGGGGAATTGTGTCAGAGGATGCAATTTTGCTCCATGCGCTGGACAAAAACAATCAAATCGTCGCAGTTTGGAGACCACTACTGTAGACTAAATAATAGTGATCATTTTTTAGGCATTTCATCAATTTAAAAGCGATTGATATTTGAAGCACCACCCTGGTCTGTCAACAATCCTATTACATTGAACCTTATTAGCAATGTACCGGTAGACATCAATCTGTAAACCTTTGCAAGTTGGTGCTCAAGTGGAAGAACAATGTTTGTAGCATGAGCATCGACAGATGAAGCAGACCACATTAATTTTATGGCTTGTATAAATGATCTATATTTGTTCCGCATTCCCACAATGGCTTATCGTTCTGCGCTCTCATTAGGGTGGCATACTTGGTAGACCCATTTAGATCAACTAGCGCTGCCACAACAATGCCTACGTGATGCTGCCTGTTTTATTTCTCTGACACAGCACTTGATGATTGTATTGATCGTTTCTGTCTAATACACTCTTCCATCTCCATTGTCAGGGGAGCCTTTGCCAGGCATGAGGAGCGTGTATATCGAGGCTAGCCCTTGTCAGGACTTTCAGCGGTGTGGAATTTAGTACAATTTTGGTTCTCCAATTCAGGGAGGCTTTTAAAGTGTACTATACTACAGTTATTTCTTAGGGAGTCAGAAATGTGAGACTTATTTATATATTGTATGTAATTACACACACTTTTTAAGAGCCGGTTCACACTGGGGCGACTTGGGATCCGACTTGAAGTCGCCTCAAGTCGTCCCAAGTCGCACTGTCGAGAAAAACAATGCAAGTGAATGGGAGCGGTGTTAATACACACGACTCCAGTCGCTCCGACTTCAAAAGAAGTTTGTGTACTACTTCAATCCGACTTGTAGGCGATTTGTACCCATTGATTTCAATGGAAGTCGTCTCCAAGTCTGATCACTGTCTTAACTGAAGCAACTTTCCAGGAAGATAACATACATTTCTCAGGCAAACCTCTCCCTCCCCCTCCCTCCCCTAGAGCTGATGTTTGATTGGCCACTGGAAAGTCTCCTGTCCTGGAGACGACTTCAAGTCGTGTTGTAAATCGCCCCAGATCGCCCTGTGGTTCATGCTCAAGTCGTGTCGGAATCGCCTCTGAAAGTCGAGCTGGAAGTCGTGTCGCCCTAGTGTGAACCGACTCTAAAGGAGATTATTTTTTTTACATTTATTTTGGTTTACAAAATATATAATCTGTATCATCACAGCCAGAACTCATTTTTTTGTACGAAAAAGGCCTGTTAAGTAGTGTTATGTACAGTATCTCACAAGTGTGTACACCCATTACATTTTATGTTAATATTTTATTATGACACTTTGCTACAATGTAAAGTAGTGAGTGTGCAGCTTGTATAACAGTGTACATTTTCTGTTCCCTCAAAATAACTCAACACACAGCCATTAATGTCTAAACCGCTGGCAACAAAAGTGAGTACACCCCTAAGTGAACATGTCCAAATTGGGCCCAATTAGCCATTTTCCCCTTCCTGGTGCCATGTGACTTGTTAGTGTAACAAGGTGTCAGGTGTGAATGGGGAGCAGATGTGTTACATTTTGGTATTATTGCTCTCACTCTCTTATACTGGTAACTGAAAGTTCAACATGGCACCTCATGGCAAATCACTCTGATAATCTGAAAAAAGAACTGTTTCTCTACATAAAGATGGCCTAGGCTATAAGAAGATTACCAACACCCTGAAACTGAGCTGCAGAACGGTGGCCAAGACCATACCGAGGTTTAACAGGACAGGTTCTACTCAGAACAGGCCTCACTATGGTCGACCAAGAAAGTTGAGTGCACGTGCTTGGTGCCATATACAGAGGTTGTCTTTGGGAAATGGGCGTATGAGTGCTGCCCAGCATTGCTGCAGAGGTTGGGGGGGGGGGGGGGGAGGTCAGCCTGTCAATGCTCAGACCATGCGCCACACACTGCATCAAATTGATCTGCAAGGCTGTCATCCCAGAAGGAAGCCTCTTCTAAAGTTGATGCACAGAGAAAGCCTGCAAACGGTCTGCTGAAGACAAGCAGACAAAGGACATGCATTACTGGAACCATGTGGTCTGTTGAGAACAAGATGAACCTATTTGGTTCAGATAGTGTCAAGCGTGTGGTGGCAACCAGGTAAGGAGTACAAAGACAAGTGTGTCTGCTTACAGTCAAGCATGGTGGTTGGAGTGTTATGGTCTTGGGTTGCATGAGTGCCGCTGGCACTGTGGAGCTACAGTTATTTGAGGGAACCATGAATGCCAACATGTACTGTAACATACTGAAGCGGCATGATCCTCTCCCTTCGGAGACTGGACCACAGGGCAGTATGCCAACATAAGGACCCCAAACACACCTCCAAGATGAACACTGCCTTGCTAAAGAAGCGAAAAGTAGAGGTGATGGACTGGCCAAGCATGTCTCCAGACCTAAACCCTGTTGAGCACCTGTGGGGCATCCTCAAATGGAAGGTAGAGGAGTGCAAGGTTTCTAACATCCACCACAGCTCCCTGATATCATCATGGAGGAGTGAAATATGACTCCAGTGGCAACCTGTGAACTCCATGCCCAAGAGGGGTTAAGGCAGTGCTGGGAAATAACAGCCACACAAAATATTGACACTTTGGGCCAAATTTGGAAATTTTCACTTAGGTGTGTACTCACTTTTCTTTGCAAGTGGTTTGGACATTAAAGGCTGTGTGAGTTATTTTGAGGGTAGAGCAAATTTACATTGTTATACAAGCTGTACACTCACTACTTTACATTGTAGCAAAGTGTAATTTCTTCAGTGTTGTCACATGAAAAGATCTAATAAAATATTTACAAAAATGTGAGGGGTGTACTCACTTTTGTGAGATACTGTAGTTAGTTCATATCTTTTTTAATGCATGTATCTTTACATAGGCAGAACGGTGGTTTTGGTGGTGGTGGTGGTTTCCCAAGAGTGTATATGCTCTTTGTATAGTGACAGAATAGTATAATCATGTGTTTTTCTTTCTTTTAAAACAGAAAGATGAGAACTACAGAAGTCTGCCCAGAGATACCAGTAACTGGTCTAAACAGTTTGAAAGAGATAAAGCCCGCTCTTCCCTGAGTGCCAGTCACCCCCTGGTGGACAAGTGGCTAGAGAGGCAGGAGCAGGTAAAATACTGAACCTTTTGTTTGATGCCATTCCTAATAGAAAGTGCCCCCTAGAGGTTGCCCAGGCATCTGTAACCATTCCATCAAAACTCCATATTAGGATACTATGAGATGCATCGGTAATAACCAAAAGACATATTTAGGAATATTCATGGTTTTTCATAAATGCTGCCTATTGCTGTGATAAGGGGGTGTGGGTCACCTGGCCCATTTTTGTCATGTGTGCATGTGAATGCTACTTCATGTAAGAAACTTAGTAGATTTGCAGAGTTCCGACATTGCCACAATCAGTACTCGCTTCGCACTCGGCATAGGATTAGAATGGGTAGTTGGCCACAGGAGAGCTTTCCTCAGAAATGGTGTGTATTGTGTCTACAGAATTGTCTTTCTGAGAAAATCACTGCCAAAGACATGGCTGTTGCATAGGCCTTCATTTTTTTCCCCTTGAAAGTTTTAGTATACTCCTCCAAAAAAAATAATAATTAAGGAACACTTTGAAAACACATTAGATCCCAATGTGGAAATTTATCATGCTGGGTATCTATATACTGATTTGGACTGGAAAATGTGTTAGGAATGAAAGAATATCACATCGCTCCTAATGCATGCTCCTAATGAGATGACAGATGGGTGTCCTGGGGTATTTCCTACCAGATCTGGACCAGGGCATTGCTGAGCTCCTGAACAGACTAAGGTAGCGTCAGAGGGACCAAAACATAATGTCCCAGAGGTGTTCTATTGGATTTAGGTCAGGGGGGCATGGGGGCAATTCAGTGGTATCAATTCCTTCATCCTTTAGAACTGTCTGCATACTCTTGCTACTTGCACCTGAAGAAACCCAGGACCCACTGCACCAGCGTAGGTTCTGACAATGGGTCCATGGATTTCATCCTAATACCTAATGGCAGTCAGTGTGCCATTGTCTAGCCTGTAGAGGTCTGTGTGTTTCTCCATGCATATGCCTCCCCAGACCACTGATTCATCGCCAAATCAGTCATGCTGAGCGATGTTACAGGCAGCATAACGGTCTCCACAGCTTCTCCAGACCCTTTCATGTCTGCCACATGTTCTCAGGGTGAATCTGCTCTCATCTGTGAAAAGCACAGGGGGCCAGTGGTGGACCTGCCAATGCTGGTGTTCAATGGCAAATGCCAGTCGAGCTCCACGGTGCTGGGCAGTGAGCAGAGGGCCCACTAGAGGACACTAGACACCAGGCCACCCTCATGAAGTTTTCTTTTGATTTGTTTTGGTCAGAGACATTCACACCAGTGGCCTGCTGATGGTTATTTTGTATGGTTCTGGCAGTGATCATCCTGTTCCTCCTTGCACAAAGGCGAAGATACCTGTCCTTCTGATGGGTTAAGGACCTTCTGCGGCCCTGACCAGCTCTCCTAGAGTAACTACCGGTCTCCTGGAATCTCCTCCATGCTCTTGAGACTGTGCTTGGGAGACAGCAAACCTTCTGGCAATGGCACTATTGATGTGCCATCCTGGAGGAGTTGGACTGCCTGTGCAATCTCTATAGGGTTCAGGTATCGCTTCATGCAGTAGTGACACTGACCCTAATCAAATGCAAAACAAGTGAAAAGGCGTTAGAAAAGATGAGTAGAAGAAAAAAAAGTCAATGGGCTCCACCTTTAAAACCATTCCTGTTTTGTAACTGATTAACAACCCCCTCTGCTACTTAACTGACCAGATCAATATCCCACGAGTTTAAAGTGGATGTAAACCCTCCATACACCCAGTGAAGTAAACAGCCTCAGATGATACACTAAGTTGAACCAAATCTCCCTGCATAAGTTTTACATGTATATCTGCTTTCTTCACATTTATATACTGTTTAGAAAGTGCAGATCGTGTTAGGAAATGTTCTCTTCATGGTTAACAGAGTGTGATGTCTGGGCATACAGCCAAGATAGCTAAAATTGCTGATTGGAGGAAAGGCACACACCCTTCTCCTCAGAGGCAGATACTCTGAGGTGATTTGTAATGGGACCAGCTCCCTGTTAATCTATTTTAGCAACCTTCCCTGACAGAAATTTCAGGCTGCTTTTATGTGATGTGTCAGAGAATTGGCTTGGAGTTTTCAGGCTGATAACAGAGGAACGGTTCAGGAGAAAGCTACAGGACAGGAGAGAACAAAATACTGCAGATATATGTGCCCAGCTCAAATTTCATGAATTGGGTTTACATCCACTTTAAATTACTTGATGCTAAACATTGATTAAAAACTGTTCCTTTAATTTTTTTGAGCAGTGTGTATGTAGTCATAGCACAACTTTTTATTTTTTTTATTACTTAAAAAAATATATATATATTTCTATATGCAGCTCTGTATAGATGTCTGGTTATACGGCAAGCATGTTTTTGTCATTACCAAAGTTTTTTTTATAGGTGCAGTGACCTCAAAATGCTTTTGTTCTATGCAAGGAAGGGTTTTCATATGACCATCACAAACCAAAAACACAGTTTAATTTTTAATATTCAAAGCAAACTCCCCCATCCATCCATGTCTCTTTTTTCCTTTTTCCTTTTTTTTTTATAATTAAGACCCGGACCAATATGCAGGTAAAGGACCTGGCCCCTTTTTGCGATGCGGCACTGCGTCGCTTTAACTGACAATTGCGCGACGTGGCTCCCAAACAAACTTGGCGTCCTTATTTCCCCACATATAGAGCTTTCTTCTGCTGGTATTTGATCACCTCTGCGGGTTTTATTTTTTGCGCTATAAACAAAAATAGAGCGTCAATTTTGAAAAAAATGCAATATTTTTTACTTTTTGCTATAATAAATATCCCCCAAAAATATACAAAACTTTTTTTTTTTCCTCAGTTTAGGCCGATGCGTATTCTTCTACCTATTTTTGGTAAAAAATATCGCAATACGCGTTTATCGATTTGTTTTGCGCACAATTTATAGTGTTTACAAAATAGGGGATAGTTTTATTGCATTTTTATTAATATAAATATATATATATATATATATATATATATATATATATATATATATATATATAATTTTACTACTAATGGCGGCTATCAGCAATTTTTTTTCATGACTGCGACATTATGGCGTACACATCGGACAATTCTGACACATTTTTGGGACCATTGTCATTTTCACAGCAAAAGGTGCTATAAAAATGCATTGTTTAATGTGAAAATGACAATTGCAGTTTGGGAGTTAACCACTAAGGGGTGCTGAAGGGGTTAAGTGTGACCTCATATGTGTTTCTAACTGTAGGGGGCGGGGCTGGACGTGTGACGTCATTGATTGTGTTTCCCTATATCAGGGAACAGACGATCAATGACAGTGCCACTGTGAAGAATGGGGAAGGTGTGTTTACATGGAGCCTTTTCATTCTCTTCATTAACACCGCCGTTTGGGAAAACAAGAATGGTAAAGGGCCGTTTTTTTTGTTTTGTTTTTTTTTTGGTGTGGGGGGAGGGGGGAAGCTGCTCATTTATTGTAGACTTTGGCTACTTGTAGGTTTTAATTTGTGGTAGAGCTAAAACTCCCCTTCACAGATGAAGGGAATGGGGCTGTCCTCACCTAGGCCTCATACACACAGGGCATTTGAATTTCTCCTGAACACTTTACAGGCAGGAAAAAGCAGCTTAACCACTTAAGGATATCAATTAAAAATAGGGAAGGGGACAGGCCTGAACCTAGTGACCAAAAATCCAACTGGTCAGGTCAGTGACTGGAGTGGTGACTCACCCAGGTTTGGGTGTAGTTAACCAAGGATGGACTAATAGTACTTGGAGAACAAGGAAGGGGGAACCGATCACCGGGTCTGTCAGAGGGACATCAGTCCCCCCACACAGAGAGGCACTGCTGTTATGCAGTGCCACCCATCAGTGCCCTTTATTGCCACTTCTCAGTGCCGCCTTATCTGTGCCCATCATTGCAGCCTCATCAGCGCACATCAATGAAGGAGAAAAATTACCTGTTTTCAAAATTGTATAACAAACTAAAACTGTTTTTTTTCTTCTTCTAAATTTTCGTTTTTTTTATTTATTTATTTTTGCAAAAAGTTAAACAGCAGTGATTCAATACCACCAAAAGAAAACTCTATTTTTGGGATTTTTTTTTTTAAATCACCCCTCATCTGGGTACAGTGTTGCATGACTGTGTAATTGTCATTCAAAGGGTTTGACGGCGCTGAAAATTGGCCTGGGCAGGAAGGGGATTTAAGAGCCCAGTAAGCAAGTGGTTAAAGCAGGCATGGAATGCAGTATTGCCTCGGCAACCAGTAAAAATCAAGCAATTCTTCTTCAACAGCCGTATTCCTGAGCTAGTTTGAATCTGGTTGCTTTGGGACAACGTGGACAGTTTTTATTTTAATACTCTGTGGTTTAGGCTCAATGTTTTTTTGTTTTTGTTTTCAAAATGGTTTTTATTTGAGAATTTTTCAAGGAAAAAACAAACAAGTGGTACCATAGGTACGAAACATACATATTGCAAAATCAAGGAAACAGCGCACAAAGTGCGACCACAACAGGACCATCCTTATACAGCTATACAATATAAAGCTTATAAAGTGTATGCACCTAAGGAAACCACTATGAACAGGTTATATGGTTAAAACCTACGAAGCACCTTTCCTCTGTTGAAAAGAGATGAGTGATAAGGAGGAAGGCGCAGAAACTAGAAGAAAAAAAAAGGAGAGGAGAATATAAGAGAAAGAAAGAAAAGGAAAGAGGAGGAATGGGAAGGTGAAGTAGAAGTAGAGTGGTAGGGAAGGCTCGATCTACGTCCCATAGGCTCAATGTTTGAACCAATACCTGACTATATATCTTCACAGCCATAAGTTAGAATAAAAATGTCTCCAGTTGTCCATTTCTAGTGTAGTCTCGATCGCCGTTGGTTGCTCTGGTAACAGTTCTTGTGTCAAACACTTTGACAAATTATGTCCCCCAGGGCTAAGGTGTAATACAAGAGCAAAGAATTGTGGAGGTGTTTTCCGCAGTCACCAATTATAATAAATTGTTTACTAGTGGGGTTTTTTTTTTTTTTTTTTGGTCCCATGCTGATTGATATCAGTTTGTGTGGGGTTTCCGAAGTCAGATATATGGCACGTTGCACCCTTACAGGTATACACCCTTTCAGTCCTAGCAAACTCTTGGTAGGTATTTGGTCTGCTCACGTATACAGAGGCTTCATGTGATAAGTGGACTTTTTCTATGGGTGATGGTCACCGCTACTTGTACATTGGGCCCAACACAAACGTTAAGTATATTTCAGTGCAGTTGTAGATTGAAATTGTCATGTTTTTTCATAAACAATACATGTTCTGTTTCTCCTCTGCCTAGGATGTGGACGTAATTCACCTAAACACAATGAAATTATTTTATATACAAGTTTACCCTCCTTTATTTCATTTCTACCCAGACTGATACAAAAATTTGATTTTCCCAAATCAAATTGCAGAAAATCACGCACAGCAGTGAACCAAATTAAAACAATGCAGACCTATGTAAGTCAATCTCTAGGAATTATTAAACGGGGAAAAAGAAAGTAGTTCAGATTTTACGAAGGCTGTCTTGGTTGCGTCTCAGCGCAGGCCCTGTAGATCTACTTTACGGGGTAGATAGGAAAATTAAAAGCATTAGAGCCATTAAATCAAGTTACCAGTCTCAATGTAACTTGATTTCCAGTATTAAGGTCATAGTGAGATGGATGATTGTTTTGTCTTTTCAAGAACATAAGCAAGGCGTCCTTTAGTTTGTGCTCATTGTGTAGTTTTTATCCTTTCTGATGTGTTCTTAGTTTATTATTGGGCTTTACAATTCCAATATTTTGTCCTCTCAAGCAAATCATTTGGATTCAATCAAGTACTCATAAACAGGCTTAATAAAGAGGAAAATTAAAAAAATTTGCTTATGTTTACACTTTACAAGATCTCTTTTTGAAGGTCAGTAAATTCTTCAGTAATACCTTGTTCACACTGTTTCGATTTGTCATTCGAAATGACAGTTCCAAGTTGCACCCCATTGCCGGCAATGGAACCGTTCAAATTGCAGCTGCTTTACAAAAGGTGCCTGCACTACTTCTTTTTTTTTTTTTTTTTCAATTTAATTGGGACTTGCATAGTCTTCTGTGAAATGAAGTCACAAGCCGCAAATGGATTCAGAGGTGCAAATTGGACTGATCTGTGGCTTTTAAGCAGCACAATTTCAAAGCCACACTGGTGTGAACTAGTGCATTTTCTATATCATGAAGAGCTTTTAGAAATGTTAATTGTGCCTAAGCAGTGCCCTAAAAAATCTACCCTTTTCCGCCATTAAAAAATATCAGTACATTTCCTCCCTAGTCTTGAGCCTCATAGTTGTATATCTGCAGTGTGAGATTACTTAAGGCACTGCTGATTCTTGGCAGGTATTTGGGCTGCTGACACATGACAAGTGGACTACTTGTTATTGGTAATGGTCACAGCTACTCATACATTAGTTCCAATGCAAACATGAATGAATGAGTATATTTCAGAGCAGTTGTAGATTGCACTCTTTATGGGAAAACATTACAATTTCAATGTCCTGCTCCTCCTCTTGCTCCAAGCCTCATGAGATTTGATGATGCCACAACCATGCTATTCACTGTTGAAGAGAAAGCTGTACATGAAGACTTGCAGTGCAAGAATTCCCACAATTTTGCTTCATTCATTCTGTGGATCTGTGTTTTTGAACCTCCTTCTGCTGTCTGTTTATTTTTCCATCACAGACCTAAAGAAGCAAAGCCCTATCAAGATGTCCACCTCCACACACCATTATGGGGAAAAGATCAGCTGCAGGGGGACCTTAGGCAGTACAGGCGAATAGCACTTGGACTTTGGCTTGCTTTTGTTTTGTTTTTTTAATGTTCATCAACTTGATGTCGGGATTAAGTCAAATTAAAGTAAAAGTAAAAATTTGTCATCTACAGCGTGCGTTTATGTGTATTGAAGTAGTAATTAGGGTTGTCCCGATACCACTTTTTTAGGACCGAGTACAAGTACCGATACTTTTTTTCAAGTAGTCGCCGATACCGAATACCGATACTTTTTTTTAATGTCATGTGACCGTTTTCAAACCACAATACAGACCAAAGATATTTTCTTTAGAATTATGAAGAACTGGTACATCATGGTGTGGGGCTGTTTTTTAGCATACGGTACTGGAAAACTACATATCATTGAAGGAGTGATCACTGTCAGTGCAGCTCATCGGTGCCAGTGCCCAAAAGTGCAGCTAGCCAGTGCCACCTATCAGTGCAGATCAGTGCCCATTAGTGCATCAGTGCAGGGAGGCAGCTTATTAGTGCATCTCATCAGTGCCACCCAATCAATGCCAGTGCCACCTATCAGTGCCATCCAATGGTGCCATCCAATTTGTGTTCGATGTCACAAAAAATAAATAAAAAAAAAGTATTCTATTTTGGTATCGGGAGTATTCGCGCGAGTACGAGTACTAGCGCAAATACTCGGTATCGATACCGATACTGGTATCGGTATCTGGACAACCCTAGTAGTAATCCCTTAGAAGCCTAAGCTCACAAAATGTTTTACTCTACAGCCCATAAATAGTTTAAGAGTACTACATCTAAAGCGATATATCAGTACAGTGGAACCTCGGATTACGAGCATAATCTGTTCCAGGAGAATGCTCGCAATCCAAAGTACTTGCATATCAAAAATCCCCATTCAAGTCAATGAAAACGAAAATAATTTGTTCCACATTGACTTCAATGGCATGCAATACCGCATGCGGCCAGAGGTGGGGGGGGCTGGATAGCCTCGAGAACACATGAAAAGGCCCGAGGACAGATCAGCTGACCTGGGCAAACCTCGGAAAGGCTTGCGTATTTCTAGGTCTTTCCGATCATTTCCGAACGGCGCCGTTCGGCTCCACTCGGCTCCCACGTCCCCCACCTCAGGCCAAACGCGGTACTGCACACCGCTTTGGCTAGTATCCTGCTCGTTTTGTGAGACAACACTCGCAAACCGAGTTAGGATTTTTAAAAATACAGTGCGCGTAGTGCGAAACGCTCATTAACCGCGTTACTCGCAATCCGAGGTTCCACTGTACTGTAGTACTTTGAACAACCCCTATGCAAGTACTTTTTTACCCCCAAAAGTTCAGGTCCATTTATACAACCTAGGCAAGAATGGTTTTAACCAGACCCCTCACATGTACAAGAATGCCATGAGTCACTCTGAGTCTGTTGCAGAGTTTCTGCACATGCATGGGGCCCTGAAAATAACGCCTCCTGGGATTTCTACATCACTCATCTTAGGAGGCAGCCTGAGGGATCTCATGCATGCACAGATACAGCGCGGGAGTCTCTGCTAGTTTACTGGCAGGTATTGCAGTGTGTCTGCGCATGCGCAAGGAGTCCAGCACATGCGCAGACATGCTGTTCAGATCTGCCAGATCCCGTCTAAAAAGATCTATGATGTTAGTGATTACTCATCTCAACGCAAGCTCTGGAGGAGCCCTGGTTGAGAAAAGCTGCTCTAGTGTACAGTGTTTAGATTTGGTGTAGAGATTTGGACAAAATGTTTATTTCGTCTGCATTGTTGAGTAGATTTTTGACAGCATAGAAAAATGACAGCTTAGGTTGTAGATTTCTAAATGAAGGCTTTCTTCCCAAGAAAATATAGTTGTTTGTGTAATAAAATATGATCCAATTTTCAGCACATTCTGTAATCTCATTCATTTGAGCTGATTTTAGGTTATTCTCGGAAACTGTACAATTTGCATAAAACATTTTCTGGCTGCTACAACATAAAAATGTATATCAGAAAATAGGTGTAATGTTAGTAATGATATTCTTGTTTTTTTCTGTATTTATTTTGCAATCTTCATCCATCTATTTCTTTGGTAAATTCAGTGTCATGTTTTGTGAATCACAAAACATCTGTGCATTTATGAATTCCCAGTTATCCAATTTGGATGCTGTGAGCGGATATCCTACAGCCTTCTTCTATCTAAGGAAACTTGCCTCTGAGCTGTTTAGTGAAGCTGACTGCTTTGCTAGTTATTTACTATATATGATTCTGTAACATCAAAATTCTAGTCTCTCTTATCCTCTCCATTTTGGTTGGTTAAAAAAAAAAACAATTCCAAAATCGTTGGGACGCTGATAAAATCAACATAATAACATAATGCAAGAATTTCAAAATCTTACAAACCCATAGTTTTATTTACAATAGAAAAGAGAAAACATATCAAATAAAGAAACAAAGAAAATGTACCATTTTAAGAAAAAAATGTTTTATGAAAAAATACGGTCATTTTAAATTTGATACCGTGTTTCCCCGAAAATAAGCCCGGGTCTTATATTAATTATGCCAACAAAAGACACAGTAGGGCTTATTTTTGGGGTAGGTCTTACCATGTAATGTGCTGTCTTCTCTACCCCTCTCCCACCCTGCCTGTCAGGAATACCCAGTGTGAACTGAGTTAAAATGCTTGTAAAATCCTATAATCCACTCTATTACAGTAGTATATAATGTACAATGTGTGCGTTTCTGTAATATAAATTGTGCCAAATACATTTGTTATAGCGCTGCTCTGCACTTGTTACCCGCCGGAGCTCTCTTTCCCGCAATTATATTACAGAAACACACACATTTTACATTATAAACTACTGTAATAGAGTGGATTATAGGATTTTACAAGCATTTTTAACTAGGGCTTATTTTCGGGGTAGGGCTTATATTGCAGCCCTCCTGGAAAATAACGCTAGGTCTTATTTTCAGGGTAGGTCTTATTTTTGGGGAAACAGGGTAGCAGCAACACATCTCAAAGTTAGGACAGGGCAACAAAAAGCTAGGAAATTAAGTAGTACTAACAAGGAAGAGCTGCAAAAACATTTTGTAACTAATTAGGTTAATTGGCAACAGGTCAGTAACATTATTTGGTATTAAGTGAGCATTTCTGAAAAGCTGTGTCTAAAAAAAATTTGAACAATTTCAGAATAATGTTCCTCAATTTAAAATTGCAAAGACTTTAAATATATCCTCATCTACAGTACATAATATCAAAAGATTCAGAGAATCTGGAGAAATCTCTGTACGTAAGAGACAGGGCCAAAGTGCTATATTGGAGGTCCATGCTCTTCTGGCACTGCATTAAAAACCGGCCTGATTCTGTGATCGACATCTGCATGGCCTCAGGAATACTTCCAAAAATCAATGTCTGAACAAAGTCTGCCCTGCCAGCCAAAAAATGCAGGTTAAAATACTTTAGAGTGTAAGCTCCTTGGGAGCAGGGACTGATGTGAATGTGCAATATATATGAAAAGCACTGCGTAAATTGACAGTATTATAAAGATGTGTCACAGGTACAATGAAATACAACTTCTTAGTACAGTCAAGCTTATAAGGTACAACCAAAACTGTGCACTTTATTGCAAAAGATCGAAACAAGCAATTAAATGTGATAAGAAATACAAAACATTTGTACCTAAAAATGTTGAGAACCCTTTAAAGAGGAGCTGCAGTCTGCTCACATTTGTAAAAAAAACATCTTTGCCATTCTGAAGCTTTCAACAACTTTGCATATTTTATATATACTGTGATTCTGTACTTACCAAATATGCTGCAGAATTCTCCTTCCACTGAGTCTGGCTGCAATGATTTTAACTGTGGACAGCTAAAGCCTGAGTTTACACAGAGGCACACCTCCAGCTCTGCAGCTCTCATTGTCCCTCTTATGACTCATCCCCCCTCCCTTCCTGGCAAACTCTCAAGAGAGTGAGAGAGAGAGCTGTGCATGATGTCTTAAGCTTAGTTTTTTTTTTTCAGACAAACAGGAAGTGGACTGTATAAGGTATTTAATGGCAGAAAAAAAATGTTTTAATATCCAAAGTTAAAACAACAAGGGCAGAAGATTTAATAGATGGAAAGCTAAAAAAAATTACTGAAGTTCAGTTTTAAGTAGGTTGCGCAAAAGGCAAGCGTGTTTGAGGAGGCATAACCCCAAATTGCCAGGACAATCGTTCACGTTATAGAGGGATGTCTAAAACTGGGTAGATGACACATGCCTGTACACACTATATTTTTTATTTATTCATTTTAAAATAAATAGGGAGAGAGGAAATAAAAAAATAAATAAAAAATAGGTGATGGGGAAAATGTTAGTGGAAAGCTAGGGGGAGGGGGGGTTAGAATGTTCACCTGTGTCAGTCAAGCAGTGGGGATCACTGACCATCAACCTCAATTAGTTGTATTGGAGAAATTTGTCAGAGAAGCAGAAGAGGTTCCAGTAAAACCAATCTGGACTTATGTTCCTCTGACTTGTCCAATAAAGCGGAGGTCAGATCTTCTATTTGCTCTATGTCATTTTCTCTTGTGAGCCACTGGGCCACTGTTGGGGCAAGCTGTTGCTTCTTTAGAGAGGGAATGCAAGCCTGTGCAGCATTAAGGAGATGTTTGAGAAGAGATTTGTGGTAATGTTTCCTTGACAATGTGGTAAGGTTAAGTAGCGCCACAGCTGGGTTATCTTGTAAAGAAATGTCTGTGAATTTATGTATGAGCTTAAGCACTGGTTGCCAGAAAGTGGCAAGAGTAGGACACTCCCCAAAAATATGTAGGGTACCCGAATGGAGACCACAATGCCAACTGCGATCTGCCTGATGAGGGAATATCTTTACCAGAACTGATGGGGTTCTATACCAGCGTCATAATTTTGTACGTGGTCTACTGATGTTTACTGCATAGGGAGAATATCTGCGCAAAAAAGTATTCATTCTTTTTGGGGTTCAGTAAAGGTATCTTGCATTTCTTTCTCCCATTTTTCTAAGAACCGGGGTTCTTCAATGACATGGAGATCTAGCAGAGATTTATAAGAAGTTGATAAGGAACTCCTGATCGGGCTCTCTCCCAGGCAAAGTTCCTCGAAAGAGTGGAGCTTATGGGTAAAAAGGGCCGGTTTAGGCAATGATTCGAGAGAGCGACAATTGATTAGTCCTCCAGTAATAAAGTTTAAGAGGAGCCCATCCAGAGAGCAAAGTCTCTGTAGATATCCAACCGGATGATCGTAAGAGCTGAGAGGCCCTCAGAAGTCCCTGTGAGCTTTGCAAAAAAAAAGTTGGATCAGTGAGATCAGGTTTGAACCCTGTGTGACCTGCAATCTGAGTCATTGGGGATGGAAAACTGCTCATTGAACATCGTCCGAAAAACCTATCCAGTTCTGCTAAAGTGGGGGTCAATCAATGGATGAGTAGTTAAATGGGTAATGTGATTTTTTTCCCTGCCCAAGGTAGGCCAGGAAGCAGAGCCTGGGCGGTCTCATGTTCCAGCAATATCCAGCGTTTCGGGTGACTCTGTCGGCACCAGTCCACAACCCTGGTCATATGCACCGCAGTATAATACAGGGCTGGATACGGGAAACCCGCACTGCCCTTCAGCTTAGGTCGTAACGATTACGCCCTGCTAAAACGTGGATGTTTACCTCGCCAGATGAATTTGATAAATACAGAACTGTTAACCAGAATAATATAATATTTCAGATTTAATATCTTGGAGATATGATGTGTGTTAAAACGGAGTTCCGGACACAATTTCACTTTTTATATATAAATACCCCTGTAATACACAAGCTTAATGTATTCTAGTAAAGTTAGTCTGTAAACTAAGGTCCATTTTGTTAGGTTGTTACAGAATTTAGACACTTTATAAAATAGAAATTGACTGGGGCCATCTTAAGTGTGGGCATCATGAAGCCAGACTGTATGACTTCCTGGATTTCAGCCTAGCAGATCTCGCACATGTTCAGTGCTGCACAAGCAGACTGGGGAGTGCACAGACTCCAGGAAAGTTACACCCACTACATTCCCAGGAGTCTGTGCGGTGTAGGTTAGGAAGCTTAAGCACCTAGGTGCAGGAAGTGGGAAGATTAACTATTCTGCCTAGCAACAACACTTTGAAGGCATCTAAAAAATAAAAATAAATTCTTAAAGGACTAATGAATTTTTTTTAAAACTACTGATGTAATGTTATATTTATGGGTTGAACTCCACTTTAAATGAGAGTTCTTTTGACCAGAAATGAAAGCGTTAACATAATATCATTTATTGGAGTATAGTTGAAAGTCTATCTAATACACAGAAAATATTAAAGTCAAATAATTACATGGAGGAATACAGAGTATATTCCTTAAAACACAAATCTACAAACATATTTAGTTACAAGTAAAACAGACCTATTCCATAATTACCCTTTAGTTCCATTCTGATTGCTGCCTTTCCATAAAGAGAACTTTCCCTCCCATCTCTTCCGTGTATATCTCTGCATGCCCCTGCCCCATTGGTTGACATAGCTTGGCTCTTGATTGGAGGGCTTACTACATCTCCAATTCCTATACTTTGCATACGTCAGCCCTTTTTAATGCAAATCCTGGTGACTATTCTGGGCAGGAGATTTAATTGAATTTTCCCAGGAAGTTAAGTATTGATTATGGGTTGGCCTCCCTTCATTGCATATGCCAGCATGGGATTCTTTGAAGTGAGGTTTGGATCTCCATTGTTTGTATACGCAAGCCTAGGCACCATCTTGTCTGCTTAGTCTAACCTTCTTTGTGGCTCTGTTACATAGATACAAAGCTAGTAGAAACTACAGTATATTCATAATTACAATAGTTTACAGCTACTAATGGAGATTTCACATAAACTCATAAGGCAACAGAACGTACCACGTGAAAAAAGGTCTGAGGTATTTTTACCTACAATAAGTACAGGAGTCTGGGCATCTCGTTCATCTTAAGTATGTTACTGCGGCCAAACCAGGAAAGGACCAGAGAGTCCCACTTTTTAAGGTCAGAGGTTAGCATTGACAGAAAAGGCTGGTAGTTGAGGAGAAGAATGTCATTTTGGTTCCCGGGAATTTTTGTTCCCAGAAATTGAATCGAGCGGGCAGCCCATTTGAACAGGAAAAATGGGCGCAAGCTCGCTCTGGTAACGCAGGTGAGGAGACATTTAAGGCCTCTGATTTTTTTTTTAAGTTGACCTTGAACAAGCTACTATAGCATTTCAACTCCTGTAACAAGGAGGTAAGAGGCTCAGTAATATAAAAATGTCGTCAGCGTACGCTGCTCCTTTGTGTTGGTATTTTCCGGCTTCAATGCTGCAGATAGACACGTTGCCTCTATGTTGTAGAAAGGGCTCCAGAGAGAGAGAACAAATAGGGGGGACAGGGACAACCCTGTTTGGTGCCATTTCAGATGAAAATGAATAGCCTGCTATTGAAAATGATACCACTTATGCTTCATAAATTAGATTTGGTGTTCCTTATTTTGGTGGGCAAATTATTGACTTGATAAACTTTTATATGGATGAAACTTCAATAAACATTAGGCTGTATTGGCAGAGTACCATGCCAAGATAAAACATTTTTCTCCCTGATAAACCCATGTCATTTATTTTGAATAACCGAGCTGATAAATACTTTAATTGTGCACTAATACTAAGCAGCTCCCGCATTTCCATTAGATGAGTCCTATAACCCTGCTCTTCTATGCCCTTGCTTTTAAGATAATTGCGCTGATTGCAGATTGCAAAGATCCCAAACAAGATTAAAGACTAGTAGGGAAATATAAAGCAATATGTGCTTTTAAAAATATTGACTTATGTAGGAGGTCTTATTCTGAAATGGAACTTTATGTCAAACAAAATAAGCGATGGTTTAACCCTTTTACCTGGTTTGCCCATTTGTTGACTCTTTAGTAAGAAACTTAAAGATTTTGTTGGATCCTTCCTACAGCATAACTTGTTTCAGATTTCCATTCCATCTCTAAGGAGACTGGCAGCCCACATAGCACCGTGTCTGTCACACTATTTTTCCCCTTCACAACTGTGTTCTAGGACTTCTGTTCTTCAAGATCATTAATAACTGATAGACTGGCCCAAACTCACAATCTGGGCTGACAGTCTTTGTGTATCCTAAAGCAGCAATATTTTAAACTTCTCGCATCTGTTGGTTCTGAATGAATGAGAGCTTTTTTCTCTCTCTCTTTTTTGCCAGTTTTAACCATCTGCTTCTGTGATTTGGAAGTGCGTTGATATCAGTTTTTTTTTGCCTTTTTTGTATCTGCTTTGGTTTATTTCTCTTTATCACAGTGAATGGGATAGGGATGCCTGTTTTATTTTTGTAAGAGCACGCAGGCCCTTATTTTGTTAGTACTGTGCAAGATTTTGGGCTTAATGACTGTCGCCACCGGGTCACTTCAAAAAGTTGGCCAGCCTTGTATAAGAAGCAAATCTATGCTTAAAGTGATTGTTATTCAACCGGCCCCCCCCCCCCCCCCCACAAAAAAAAGATTCTCCTGTCCCTTTTAAGGTACAAGCTGTAGCATTGTGCTTTTGCTTTTTTAATTGCCCCTTTTTATCCTCTACAGCAGGCATCTCCAAACTATGGCCTTCTAGCTTTTGCGGAACCACAATTTCCATGAGGCTTTGCAAAACTCTGGCATTCACAGACATGACTAGGCATGATGGAAATTGCAGTCCCTGAACAACTGGAAGGCCATAGTTTGGTGACACCTGCTTTACAGCAGTGTTTCTCAACTCCAGTCCTCCAGGCTCCCCAATAAGTCATGTTTTCAGGGTTTCTATTATTTTACACAGGTGAGCTGATCAGTTGCACGGTTTCCAGAATTACCACAGCCGTTTTATCTGAAAACATGACCCGTTGGGGTGCCTTGAGGACTGGAGTTGAAACACTGCTGTACAGTACCTGGTTGATCCTGCCTGGTCCTGATTGCCCCTCTGAGAGCTGACCACGTTTACCATGGCTGCTGAGCCCTGAAAGTGTGGTCGGAATACGTGCCTCCAACATTGCAGCTCTCTTGCGCTGTTAATGGAATACGGACAAGGCTGTTAAAGCTGTCTGGACCATTTGAGTTTATAACCACTTTAACTTTAACTCTGATGGCCCATGTCTTGAAATGCTGCTGCATCCTGGCAGCTGCAAGTATTGCAGACTTCCGAGTGTGTGTATGCCCATTCCTGCCACACACACTAGATCTTCCTACCATGTCATATTGTCACTACAGGACATTGAAGTCTATGGAAGGTACTGATGTGTGCGGTGGGAGAGAATCAGGTATTTAACCCACCGAATGGGTTCAGATGGGCTTTGCTTTTTCTTCCTTTTGTTTTGTTTAATATACTAGGGCCCAGATTCTGAAAGGGCTTACGACGGCGCAACGCAATGTACACCATCGTAAGTCCTAATCTGGGCCATCGTATCTATGTGACTGATTCTTAGAATCAGTTACGCATAGATATCCATTAGATCCGACAGGCGTAAGGCTCTTGCGCTGTCGGATCTTAAATGCAATTTTTTTTCCGCCGCTAGGTGTCGCCTCCGTCGTTTTCCCCGTCGTGTATGCAAATTAGCAAAATATGCGAATTCCTGAACGTACGTGCGGTCGACGCAGTGAAGTTACGACGTTTACGTTAGGTTTGTGCGGCGTAAAGTTGCCCCTGCTATATGAGGGGCAACCATTGTTGGGTATTGGCGTCGTTCCCGCATCGAAATTTAAAAATTTACGTTGTTTGCGTAAGTCGTCCGTGAATGGGCCTGGACGCCATTTACATTCACGTCGAAACCAATGACGTCCTTGCGACGTCATTTAGCGCAATGCTCGTCGGGAATTTTTAGGGACGGCGCATGCGCAGTACGTTTCGGCGCGGGAACGCGCCTAATTTAAATGCTCTACGCCCCCTACCCGGCCCATTTGAATTAGGTGGTCTTGCGCCGGGGGATTTACGATACGCCGCCGCAACTTTACAGGCAAGTTCTTTGTGAATAAAGCACTTGCCTGTAAAACTTGCGGCCGCGTAACGTAAATGACATACGTTACGCCGTCAGTTTTACGCCCAGATACGAGAATCTGGGCCTAGGTATTTTTTTTATGTGCAGGCTGGACCTTTTGATGTGCATGTGGTGTGGAATGTGTGTAACTGTTCTTATGACATCTGGAGGTGGAAACTAGCAACACAGACCACAATGAATAGCTGTATAAGGGGGGGGGGGGGGGTTCTAACCTTCTACACTTCTAAAATAAAAATTAAATATTATGCACATATTGCTGTTTGAGTTTTTTCCTCTATTGTTGTCTGGAAAAACTGCTCTCACATTAAAAAGGGGAAAGCTCTCATACAGTGTCCCAGAATGCCGTACAAACCCAGCAGCAGTTTTAATCATTGCCTATCCTATTCAAGAGTAAAAACAAGTTTTTGTTTAAGTTTTGGCTAAATTTTTATCTATCCAGAACAATATTTGCCAGTACACTGTAAGAGTGAGCAGTCTTAAACTGTATTTGCACTTTATTTTCTATTTTGTCTAGTATTTTCAGTAGGATATATCTCCGGTAAGAAGATGGAAGGTGGTAATAGCAGACAGTGTGCACTGCCCCACCTTTTCAGTGTAGTTTCAAACAGAGGAATGTAATACCCTTCTTTCACATCTCAGGATGGAGTCTCTGCAGGGAGCAGATTCAATCATTCGTCTACCTGTGCCGTTCTAGCACTCTTTTCCTCCTTTGTACGTTACTACCCTTGCTTCCAGTTCACGTCATGACCTCATCTTCTCAGAGTCTTATGTGCTTTGAAATCTGCTGGTCTCCTTTGCTTTGTTACATCCCCTCAACTGCTTGAAAAGTTCCATTATATGCCCAGCTTCTTAGATCCCCTCAGTACTCCCTATACATTAAAATTCTTTCACCTTTTCCGCAAGCAGAGAACATTGAAGGAGAGGATTCTTTATTTGAAAGCTCAGAGACATACGTGCAGCTCCTGTGTGTTCTCGCCATGGTAGCTGATAAAATGTTGAGTGTCATCCATTAGGCTGCCTCTCATCGAGGCTCTACTAAAGAGCACAGTCAACTTGGGGTAACGGGGAGCTGTCCTCAGTAGCATATGACTGAGTGCCTCATTGGTAAATTTGTGAGCACATATTTACAGAAACCCTTCCTTCCTTTGTTACAGCCTCGCAATAAAGGACCAAGAAGGAGAAGCACTTTACAGGCACTATTAGCGCTAAAATGCCTGTAAAACACCTCAATGTGTGGCCTTTCTGTTTAGAATGGCTTTACAATACATGCTTCAAGTGAGGCAAGAACACAGGCCTGTAGATGGACAGATTGAATGTAGAAAGTTGTAATTGCTCTTTGAACTCTTGGAGCTGTATTCCAACAATAAGCAGTGCAAAATATGCAATTTAGGTGCGTTCTGTATAAAGTATATCTAAAGGCAAACCTTTTTTAGTTTTAGGTAGTGGAAAAGGATTAGAACGTCTGTCAGGTTTTTATGGCTGTCTGTGTCCTCTGTTTGTCAAAACCTTCCAATGGGGACACTAGTTATGCTAACCCTTGGGACAACTAGGAATTTACTCACTTTAGAGGGATTTCCTCTCACGTTGGCTATGGGATGGAAATTGATGGAAAAATTCCCCAGTGAGACACGCACAGAAAATTGACAATGAATTATAACCCTCCCTTTAAAGTGATTGTAAAGTCTTGTTTTTTTCCCCACCTATTAATATAATAAACATGTTATACGTACCGTCTCTGTTGCAGTGGATTTGCGCACAGCAGCCCAAATCCTCCTCTTCTTGGGTCCCTGTTCAGTGCCTCCAGAGCAAGATCTTGCTATGGGGCTCCCGAGTCGTGTCACAGCTCAGACACTGAGCCCTGACCCAGCCGCACCCCGTCTCTCTCTCCTGATTGGCTAGCTGACTTTGACAGCAGCAGGAGCTAATGGCGCTGCTGCTGTGTCTCAGCCAATCAGGAAGGAAAATCTTGAATGGCTGAGACGCTCATGGACATCGCTGGACAGAGAGGGACTCGGGTAAGTGTTTGGGGGGGGCTGAGGGTGGCTGCTGCACTCAGAAGCTTTTTATCCTAATGCATAGAATGCATTAAGATAAAAAACCTTCTGACTTTATAATCCCTTTGAGCTGGCCATAGATGGTTGATGTTTTTGCTGGTTGAGATATTTCCATCCTAACAAACGAAGTGCATGGAGGAATCCTTCCCGCTGGGATGCTGTATTACGAGAGCGGGACTGCTGTACTCTCTGCTGTCAAAACACAGTAATCGGCAGCTGCTACCGACTGGCTGCAGCCGTTAATCAACAAAAGTTTTCTGTTGAACAGACCAGATGTAATCGATTTAACAATTAACTTCTGTTGAATTGAATTGCCAAACCTGCATTTACATTCAACCTGTCCTTGCTAAACCAGCTAAATTTCGATCCATGCGTGGCCAGTTTAACGCTATAAAAAATTGAAGGTCTGCTTTAAAGATTGGTACACGCTAGCAGTTTTTGTTTGTTCAACCCTGCTGAATACTGTAGCTTGGCAGGAGCCGCTGTACTAACTATCCAATGTTAGTAAAGCAATCTCCCCCACTGAGCTATTGTGTTCTGACAGAACACACCCGTCAGCGCTCTCAGCTATTGGCTGAGAATGCTGATTGGGTGCCGATTGTCAGACCTTTTTCAGTAATGCTCCTTCAACAGAAGACCTCCTGTTGGACTGGCTGCAGTACACACAGGTTTAACGTCGGCCAGTTTCTATTAAACCGGCCGATGCCGCCCAATATTTGGCCCATGTATATGGCCCTTAAAGGGTAGATGCAGCAAAAGACTTGTAACGGGGTTGTTATATCTGCCAAAAGATTTGTAAGTATTAAACAATTTCTTGTGATCCTCCAAACCCGTTTTGTGCCTATATGGCTGTATAGGGTGGGTGACTGCACTTTAAATCTTTGTTCCTGGGTTACCTCCCTACTGATTCATTGTTCAGTGAGCAGAAATAATTCATGTTACTGAGCCAGGAAGTAAGTGTCACCTGCCTGGTTGTTCAGATGGTAAATCACAAGAGTGACTAAACAGAATTACAAATTCTTTCGCAGGTAAGCGGCACACATGTGTATTCTGATTCTACAGATTTTATTTTATTTTACAATAGAGTTGCTTTAAAGCTTGAGCATTTACTGCTAGACAGGACGTCAGATTTACTTTATATACCTTATAGCCTTTGTGCAACTTGCTGTATATGAAAGAATCTCTTTTCATATTAACCATCTTGTAATTCAACAATTAAATTATGTTCTTGTGGTTTTAGTCAGCAAATGTAGATCTGGGGATGAGGACATTTGTGTGTTTGTAGGACAGGCCATACTGCAGGTGGTGGACACAAACTTGTGACCATACACATTAATCAAGTGTGATTGTTAGAAATGTATGGCATTGATTAGGCATTGGAGATTGAAGTTGGGTTGATAACAGAACCCTTGAACCAAAGCTAAATACAGCTTGCAGGATATTATTCCATAAATACAATCTAGCCGCAGGCCGCTTTCTCCACAAATGCCTGACGCTTGTGCTCCTACTTTTCTGGCTCCAGATTTCTGATGGCAGCTGGATTTCACAATGGCTGACAATATGGAAGAACTACTAGCATTCGTCTCCCTATTAGCACAGAGCAGCTGCTAAGAAGCAAATGATCCTCCCACCACAATGCTCACAATTGTCCTGTGTGCGTTTTGTGCCAAGTCGCATGGAACCATAGCTTTTTGCGAACAACAATAAGGCACTGCTGTTTCCCTTCTAACCTTCTCTGGGTCTTAGAACATGCCAGTATAATCAGTTGTGTGTGGCAGATCTGTTGAACAGCTTGGCCCCACACATGCAAATTATATCCCTGGTTCTGTTTCAGCACCAGCCAGTTGCATGTGTTTTTAATGCATTGCCTTAACCCTTTCATTGCCAATATCATTTTTCTGTACAGGTAATGTACCCAAAGCTATTATATTTGTCACCACTGAACAACATATACATGTGGTGATAAATGTGGTTTCATAGTTGATATGGTGTTCCATATTCTTTAGAAAGAAACAGCATATGGGTCTTTCATGCAACTATATGCATGGTGGAAGGTTAATTACTGCCACTGACCACCAGTAAGATGGATGGGTGGGGGGAATTTGTAACGTGATTGTGAAGGTGTGTGTGTATATATATTTTCTTGGGTCCACCGCCGGCTCTCCAGGCCCCTCCCTCCTGCCAAGTGCCTCCACAGCAAGCAGTTTTCTATGGGGGCACCCAAGCAGGCTTGCTCTATAGCCAATGCTCTGTGTGTTTATTCCCACACAGCCATGGCTTGCGTCCTGCCCCCACACTTTCCTCTTTGGCTTACTGGCTGTGAGCCAATAGCTACCGCTGCTGTCTCAACCAATGAGAAGGGAAAGATCCAGGACAGCCAAGACTCTTCTGCACATCGCTGCTGCACACAGAGTGGTTGTTGCCTTAAAGCAGTGTTTCTCAATTCCAGTCCTCAGGCCCCCCCCAACAGGTCAGGTTTTCCGGATTTCCATTATTTTGCACAGGTGATTTGATCAGTTTCACTGCCTTAGTAATCACCACAGCCTTTTCATCTGAGGGAAATCCTGAAAACCTGACCTGTTGGGGGGGGCCTGAGGACTGGAATTGAGAAACACTGCCTTAAAGCATAGAATCCAATTTAAAAAATACTGCCACTAATCACCATTGGGAGGGGAGTGTTGAATAGCAGTGCTGAGGTTTTTTTGTGTGGCTGTTGGCACATATTGCATCCACGAACACTGATGATGGGCGTTATTACTGTGTCCTTCCACCCCTGCTGGGGTTTGTGTCCACAGACACCAATGATGCAAGTTGTTATGTGGTGGATTAGGGTAAAATTCCCATTTTATGTTAAGTCTAATTTTAGTTATTAGAACCACAGCAATGTTTTCACTTTTTATATTATTTTAATTTCTTTTTATATCTTTTTATGTAGTTATATTGGTTTTTATATTAATTTTATGCATGTATGAAATGTATGTATCGCAATAAGTGTTTATTTTCCTTAAAGAGTTTATATCATTAATGATATATGACAAAAGAGCTGTTTGCTCAGATGCCATTTCTTTCCCTCATGTTTCAAACGTGTTCAACCCTTCCCCCTCTTCCTGTCTTCATCTCACTGGAGGAAGCTATGTCCCTGACCAGAGAACTGTTTATGCCAAATATGGACATACAAGAACAGCTGTTACCCTGTCCTTCCCCTTCTTCTCGTATTCACTCAGGAACCATATATGGTCAGATCCTTGCAAAGATGACCAAGAAACCCCTGTGTTTTAGTATTAAACAAAGACTTGGACATGTGCTCACAGGAGGGCTTGTAAAGGGGTGGGTGAGGGGAGGGTAAATGGGAGGAGCAGTGGGTGATTGGTTCACATTATACATCCACACCCACTCTATCCTCCCAATCGACTGTATGCCTTGTGATTTCATGTGGCTAATAAAACTATAGTGAGGAGGACTTCCTCTTTCTTTTACACTCTTGGCGACTAAGCAAGCAGTTTGTGTGCATTTATTGCTCCAGTGTCTGAGCCGGTAAAGCATTGCAAGCTTCAACGGTCTTGGGAAAGGAAATTAATCTTTGACACTAGTGCTAGGGGTTTTTGTGTTCACTTACGGAAATGGTGGGGTTATTATTGCAGTTTCTGAAATGTATGTAAATAAAATAAAAAAAGCTGGCAATTATCAGTTAACTGATTGCCGACCGCCGCACACAGATATACGTCTGCAGCATGGCACGGGCAGGCAAAATTGGTTATATATATATATATATATATATATATATATATATATATATATATATATGTCCCCTTCTCCTGTAATCGGAAGCAGTGATTTCTGTCATGTCACACATAGCCCACCCCCCCTACTGTTAGAAGCACTCCCTAGGGCACACTTAACCCCCTTCAGCGCCACCTAGTGGTTAACCCCTTTACTGCCAGTGTAATTTTCAGTTATCAGTGCATTTTTATAGAACTGATCGCTGTAAAAATGACAATGGTCCCAAAAATGTGTCAAGTGTCCGCCATAAAGTCGCAGTCACAATAAAAATCGCAGATCGCTGCCATTACTAGTAAAAAAATAATAATAAAAATGCCATAATTCTATCCCCTATTTTGTAGACACTATAACTTTTGCGCAAACCAATCAATATGTGCTTATTGCGTTTTCTTTTTTTACCAAAAATATGTAGAAGAATACGTATTGGCCTAAACTGAGGAAAATGTTTTTCATATGTCTTTAACATATATTTACACATTTCACTTAAAAAATAAATAAAAAAAAGTTTGGCTGTAGGAAAAAACATCTGAAATCAAAAAACGGCAGCTGTAAAAATGTCCAAAAACATCAAGTGTGCATGAGGCCTTATAATTATGATTCTAAGCTGCAATATTTTGAATATCATGGGTTGGTTTTGGAGACACTTTACCGCAATTCTGTCTCTGCTTAAGGCTTTGTCTCAAAGAATTTATAATACCAGAAAAACCTTGATAACAGCCAGAAGACCTTATCTGTTGGAAATAATAAAGTAGTTACCAAAAGCCCATTAATTATTATGCTCTTCAGGCAACGGCTTTATATGCATGTTTTTGTCAATAGTTAGTTAATTAAGGTCTCCCTAAGGTTGAAAATTAAAGTGTACACCTCTTCTTTGAAATACTGGATACAAAGTTCTCTGTGAAGAGTTTAGAACGGTGTCCTCAGTTACACTCTGCGATTTATTTACAGCCTAGACAGACATTCGGCTGAATTGCTTCCATGGGATGAGCAGAGGGTGATAGCGCTCTGTTATTTTATGTAGGTTTAAGCTCATTTTACAGCCTGTCTTGTCAAATGGTAGAGCAATGTGCCAGAAATCACTAGCGTGGCAGGGAATGTGTACTCTACAAGTAGTCGCCTTCATCATTATTACTACAACGGGACAACAGGGACTGGCCCATCGCTAGAAGTGTTCTGCTCTTGTCTGCCTTGTATTTGCCATTACAGATATATAAAAGGAAAGGGCTACGACTTCTAAAAGAGAGATTTGTAGCCAGTTTTAACCATGTCCACCTAGATTTAACATGGCAGGAATTTTCATTTTCCAGAGTTAAAGCGCTGTTTAGTGTTATATTTATTCTACCTTACCCTGTAGATCAGGGGTACAAGTGGACTTGAAAAAGGACTAAGGCTGGCCATACAAGGAGCACGTTTCTTCTGTGGTTGCAGGAAAGAAATTTGCTTGATTTTACCATCAATGCAGGCAGTGTTGATTAGGGGATCTCTCCTTTCGGGCCATTGTCTTCTAACAGTGGTAGAGGGCAGGAGAAGCACGAGATAATACATGGATTATTGCTTCCGGCTATTGTAGCCGCTAGCGATAATTGCAGGTAAAACCTGGCATGCTGGTTGTGTTCAAGTTCATCGATCACTCAACTTGGTACATTCAGCCTGCCCATACACGGTTTGGATCTCAACTGGATCAGCAGGTTTTTAAATAGTGTATGGCCAGCCTAAAGCTGGCCATACATTATACGATTTTTTTTTTTTGTGCAAGGGCCTGCCTGATTGTATAGAAATTAAAAGCATTTTGGTAAATCTATAGGAAAATTCATGGCCAGCCTCAGGGTCACACACGCTACCATAGAAGGGCTTTAATATCCATATTAACGAGGCCCAGTACTCTAAAAAGAACAGCTAACTCTGACTGAAACTAAGGCTGGCCATACACGGTGCAAATTTATTTTCTTCAACCTAACGGCACATTGCATCCGATCGAAAACAGACTGTTTTTATGTATTCTGACAGAACTAGTATCCCCATTTCCTATCTAGTACTACTGTTCTGGGGACAACCCAACATTTGGGATTTTCTTTCACTTTTAGGTAACGGTAAACATGACAAACGGGTTGAACCTCCCTGAGAAGGGCACAGACATCAAACATTTGTTCTAACCCCTCTCCTCCCCATCCAAAACTAAATAAAACAATAACAGCCTTGGATTTTAAAGTAAACCTGTGCTTTGTCCTTACTCAGCATAGTCAAAAGATTAATTTTATTGGCTTTTTTCTTGATGAACATATTAACATTTCCTTCACTTTCTTGCTTATCTGTTAGGCTGACAGAACCAAAGAAATGTTATGTGTAAGTTTGAGCTTGAACAGGGTTGAGAACCTTCTCTGCTGGACTAATGATCAAGCAACAGCACTACCGCATAGGGGTCGATTTACTAAAGGCAAATAGACTATACACTTTGTAAAGTGCCGTTGCACTTTGCAAGTGTAGTTGCTGCAGAGCTTAGTAAATGAGCAGAAGGTCTGCTGACTTCCATCATCCAATTATGTGCAAGCAAAATTATGTTTTTAAAATGTTCCTTGCATGTGATTGGGTATTCTTTGCAAAGTGAAGCTTTACCTAATTAAGCTTTGAAGCAACTGCACTTTGCAAAGGGCACAGCCTATTTGACTTTAGTAAATCAACCCCAAAGAGTGAGTCGATGCTCTTCTATACTTAAAAGTATTAGACATTTACTTCACCCCCTGTAGTTGAAAGGAGTGGAGGGGAGCTAAAGAAAGTTGAGTAGATAGAGCTGGAGAGAGAGCAAACCTTTTGCTTTCCCCTCATATCAAAGATTTGATTTATTAAGCTGCCCAAAGTGGACTGAAAGCCTTACTTGCAAATGCGTGAAAACTCTTTAGCGTTTACCCACTAAAGCTGGTGCTAGCTAAACTACATTGGCCTTTTTAATTTTGTGCTACTAAAGTATTTTGACCCTTGCTAACCACTACGTACAATGCTGCTGTTGGGTGTGTTGTGGATAATGTATCTGACAGCAAGTGGTATAATATTGGCATGATAGTTGCACTGCATACATAGACCTTTTCTAAAGCATGTAACTATAGGTGATCAAGAGGAATTTTAAGGCTCTCTACATCTCAAGTAAAATGTAAAACTTCTCTTTCGGCTTGTTGTTCATAGACTGTACAGTCCAGCTATCTAGAACATCTCTGAAGGTGAAGGTGATCTGCATGGATTTAATTGTTTTGCCACAATTGCATCCTATGACTGGTGAATGGCATTGAGAAGACAGTCATATTTTCCTATGCACCTATAGGTAAAATAGACTGATTGGGCCAGATTCACATAGAATTACGTTACTCCACATCGGCGTAACGTATCCCATTTACGTTACACCGCCACAGGTTTACAGCGTAAGTGCCTGATTCTCAAAACTCTTACCTGTAAACTTGCGGCGGTGTAACGTAAATGCGCTCGGCGCAAGCCCGCCCAATTCAAATGGGGCGGGCACCATTTAAATTGGGCGCGTTCCCGCGCCAAACGTACTGCGCATGCTCCGTAGGGTAAATTACCTGACGTGCATTGCGCTAAATCACGTCGCACGGACGTCATTTGTTTAGACGTTAACGTAAATGGCGTCCAGCGCCATTCAGGGACGACTTGCGCAAACGACGTGATTTTTTACATTTCGACGCGGGAACGACGGCCATACTTAATATGGCTTAGAACACCTAGGGCTCAGCCCTAATTTTACGTGGCGTATCTCGACGGAAACAACGTAAAGTTAGATTGACAGGCAGCGCGGACGTTCGGGAATCACCGTAACTAGTCCTTTGCATATTCTACGCCGACCGCAATGGCCTCGCCACCTAGCGGCCGGCCTAGAATTGCATCCTTAAGATCCGACAGTGTAATTCAATTACACCTGTCGGATCTTAGGGCTAACTATGCATAACTGATTCTATGAATCAGTCGCATAGTTAGGACGGCCGGAACACAGAGATACGACGTCGTATCTCTTCTGTGAATCTGGCCCATTGAGCCCAATATTTTGATATCATAATAATACAGGTTAAAAATAATGTTATAAATGAAAGGGTTATTTCAGGAAATGTTTATCTTGATTTTGGCTTTGACTTAATGCATCCTTAAGATGAGAGGAAGAGTGAAAGCTTCTACATTGTGTGTGCAATCATTGCCCCCTAATGCGTTTAAGACCTACAATTACAGTCATCCCCAGCAGCAACTGGAATTGCAATTTACTGCTTCCAAAATACAAACCTATTTAGACCCCTTGTTTACATTCATATGGCTGTTTGGTGGGTTCAAGCCGCTGGTTAACCTTTAAAATGCATTACTTGGCTGGTGCTTAAGAGAGATAGATGTGATAGAAGTGTATATTAGAGGCTTTCAAAACCCAGGATCATCAATCTTTAGGCAGCCTGGGTTCACGCAGTGAAGCCGTTATCCGAGGCGCAGAGTAAATCCACAGACACAAGCCGAACACATGCAGGCGCACTTGTTTTTCAGCCTCTCTGAGGAAATATCAGTAGAACATTACAGGCTGCTCCAGCTCCTCCTGGGTAGACTTTTAATAATTTAATATTTTTATTCCGTGTGTCAACTTTCTCCTTATCGTTTTCTTGATTGATACAGACGCACAAAGATTCCCAAATCTGTTTAGGAACCATGCTGAGTTTTCCGTGCTTAATTCTGTTTAGTTGCATGAGTGATGAGGGACATAAATTCTTAATTATTTTTGTTCTCAAAAAGTCAAAAAATATTGCATCATAAAGTGAGGGTTATTTTCTCATTTTTCTGTAATAGTGCGTTTTAATTGCACTGATAAAGTGTTTCTGTACAGACCGTGTGGCGCCAGAGCTGGGGGATGCCGCTGTGCTGTTTACATTCTGTAATAATGACCCAAAGTAATGTTTTTGTGTCAATTGTTTGCCATGCACACTTACCTATGAACTTGTGACATTTTTTCTTATTCTGCGAAAAAAGGCATTCATTTTGAACAAATAGCTGCTTCTGTTTGTATGCAAGTTTCAATAGTCGCTCCTAGTACGTTTTACACGTGTGCATTCTGACTTCCAAGCAACTTTTTTAATTTTTTTTTGCATTTGCTTAAATGTGGATTCTCTAATCAAATACCTTATTCTGATCACAGGTAAATCATTGTAATAGAATATGTTTTTAATATATTCTTCTGTGGTATATGTCCAGGAATGATTACCTGTCGAGCTATGGAACTGTCCTCAAACGACCCTTGTGATCCATTTTTTTTCTTTTAATTACCAAACTAGAAAATCTGTGTGTTGAGCATGTCTGACTACCTAAGCCACTCAGTATCACCACCTCACCGCTCAATATCCATTAATTACAAACAATGCTTATAATTAGGAGCATCCGTTGGAATTATCTGCTTATCAATAGCCACCCTTAATCCAGCTGATTATCCAATATAATTGTATGTCTTTGGCGATGTATGTCATTGGTCATGAGGGACATATGAGGGCTGCCATTGCTGGCCTCTTTCTAAAAATACTTGTCAGGCATCAATACCTAAGTCAAGACCCTGAATGAGAATGCTGTAAATGGGTATCTGTAAAGTGTCAGAAATCCTTACTTCTGTACTTGTTCCAAGTCAGTCACTCAAAGTATTGAAGCAAAAGCACGGCAGGAAAGGAACCTACTAGCATTTTCAGAAGAAATGGTCCACAATAGCAGCATGCATGAGTCTCTAAAGCCTCTAAAGGCAAACTCCACTTTGAACTAACTTTGCGTTTTGGACAGACACTGGTGAAACTGCATTACCTGTTGGCTTATTCCTTGAAATCCCAGTTGTGGGATAGGATCTGTGGTGTATTTGCAAATTTTCGATTGTTTGTCTCTACTAGAATCCCCAAGAGGTATTAGAAGCTAATATGTGATTCCCAATAGCTTGAATAATTTTTCCCATTCTTGTTGCATTTGCCTAAATCCCCCCACCCCTTTTTTTGTTTTGGCCAATATTTAGCTCTACTTACATTTTGGTTGGACTTTAGTTGTGTCAATAAATCTCTCTTGCATTCTCTAATTATTTGTCTATTCTGGGTTATTTGTTGTGGTAAGGAGGGCACCAAACTTTGGCCTTGTGACACCTGCATTGTATTCTTGTGTGGAAATTGTACCACCAAAAAAGACATTTGATTCAACTTGCAAGCAACCACTCGAAAACTAAAATATGTTTACAGCTGGAAATGGAATTTAACCCCTTGGTAACTGATGGTAAAACAAATGTTAATGTTTGAACATATCTTACTATCCATTTAGAAGAGGAAGTAAACACAGGGGTGGACTTACAGTGACTGGTCACTGTAATAGACAACCAGAGTCTATCACAGTGATCAAGTGACCTAGAACCAGGAGTCCCAGGTCCTGATAGTACGAGACCCAGTATCTGTGCTTGGAAGTGCAATATGCGGTGCGCTCCCAGCCCAAAGAGAGGCACACATATATGATGTACCTATGGGTGCTGTTTAGAGGTGGTGGGCCATAGACCATGTTAAATGCTAAATAAAGGTGTAATGATATCCATGTTTAAAAATATGGACCTTTTATGAATGTATATAGCACAACAAATAACTTTGTACCATGTAAAACTATACAAACTGCTCTCTTGAATCAAGACGGCATAGAGAACTGTACTGCTGCAATTCCTTTTTATGTGGCAATTCTGTGCCAACATTATGCTTGTTTTATTTCTTCCTAGACCTCTGTGTGCCTGCGGTATCTAGAATATACATTATGCATGTTCATTAGAACACCCGACATAAATTTTGGATCACTCCTAATTATCGCTTCCCATGCTTCAAACGAATCGTGAAAAGCATTGAAACGTCTCTTTAGTTTCTCATTGACGTTTAAACATATGTTGCATTCCCATTTCAGGAAGAGGAAGATGGAGAAGAGAACAGCCGGGTTGAACCTGTTGGTCACGCAGACACTGGCTTGGAACGAACCTCAAGCTTCTCCCTTGAGTGAGTATTAAAGCCAATTCCCTACCAAGGCTAAGGATTTCAGATTTAACATGTTTCCAAATACACAGCGGGTACATAGTAATCACTGTACTGCAGAATGGGTCTACACATATGGTTTAAAAATTTTAATAAAAGCATATTACTATTGGTGGTATGAGATCCTCGCTGTTTAGATAGAAGTCATATTAACTGAATCGGCATTGAACATGTAATCATTAACAGACCACATTATTTAAAGTAGTAACTCTAGCTTTTCTTGAATAGCAAAATCTACTTCTCCCAATCCTAATGCCTTTGCAGTCTAGATCACATGGCTACCAGGAGCATTATGGCCGTTTCATGGCATTGCATGCCGTGACTGTATTTTTTTTAGTCCGACAGAACTGGTCTGTTAAACCTGAGATGAGAGGATCGTAAAGAAATAACCTCTGTGCTAGACTACTAAGTAGGAAGCAGAGCCTGATGAATTATATTTCACACCAACCTTAAATGTACCATGTATCCATGTTTGACAATACAAGCATGCATGTTTACTCAGAAATCTTCGAAAAAAATTGATTGACATTTGGTTCACACTGACCCATATATCATTACAAGTTTTGGACAATCCAGACAACTTCCATTCCTATCAAAATGGTAGATATCTTGCAAGAGATTTCGGATGAAATTGAATTATAATGGGTTTTAATCAATATCACCAACACTGAATAAGTATGATTTATTAGATATGTTGTACATAAGCCATTTATTTTAGTCTATAATTTTTAAAAACACATAGAATGCGTAGCATACATGGCTTGATATCACATTGTATATAATACAACTCAACATGTTATATAAAAAGTATGGAATCACCACTCTTGTAAAATGTTCATTTAATTGTGTAGAAAAAAAATAATTGGAAATTCATCTGTAAAAACAGTTGCTATTATCTACAGTTTTCTTTCTTTTTATTTTTTTTTAACGTTTCTTAAAGCCAGAAGGTTGGAATGTTAAATAAAAATAGTTTTGAGGCATGTCTGATTAGTTTTTTTTTTCTACACAAACAATTTCCAAGAGTGGTTATTCCATAATTTTTTTTCCAGGGGTTGTACAACATAATATAACAAGAAAATCAAAGACCAGATTACATCCATAATTTGTTGTTCTCATGAGTTTAGAATATATATACAAACATTTGCCTGGTAGTTTTGTGTGTTTTTTTTATCAGTTAACAGAAAATGGTACTTCTTTCCACAGGAATTGTATTCTGTTCATTCTTTTAAAAATATCTTTCTTTCTTTATGCCAACATTGACTTATCTGTTTTTCTTGTATTTATACTGAAATGTGAATGCACAGTATTGTACTATACTGACAAGCTTTTCGATTTTACTGTTCGAATTGATTTAGCTTTGTTTATGTGGCTGTCCTTTTTGCATGCTGTCAGGCTGATTTTGAGGTATGTAGTATTTTCTTCTTCACCTCCCAAACTCTGTTTGCTGTGTGCACTTCATTGTATATTGTATATAGAACTCATTTATTGTCACAGTTGAGGCTCATAATATCATAAGATATTGTGCACTATTAATCTTTTATCTATCTTCATTACAGTGACATGGTGAAACTAGTGGAAGTCTCCAATGATGGTGGACCTCTGGGCATCCATGTAGTGCCTTACAGCTCCCGTGGTGGCAGGTAATGATTATGTAATAGGCTTACCTGTAGGGAAAAGTGTTGTAACAGGGTTTACAACCACTTTAATTTAAATGAATAAATATAGAGCACTTGAAAAAAACATCATACACCTTTTTTTTTAATGTTTTAATTTGATACATTTAGATTAAGGCCCATTGATACCTCCTAAATACCTTGTGTAAAGACTGTTAATTATTACTTGAGTAGCTGCAAGAGAGTCAGTGGACAGGTTTAGCATCAGTGCATGAAATCTGTGTGCATGATTAGCAGGGATCTTGTGAGTCATACCGTACAATGATGCTAGCTTAAAATTTAAGATTCAGGATTGCTAAATCCAGACATCTGGTTGGTGGGACTTTAAATGAGACTGTGGCCATCCGGCACACAGGTTTCCATCCCTGGTAGTATGAGCAAAGGGGGACTCATGGGGACTGGGGGAGAGGTTGGGACTTTAAATGAAACAAAACAATAAGGGCAGAACGAATCCGTAAATAAAATAAAATAGACTGTTTATTAATGACAAAAATGGACATGGTAATAGATAATGTGTTTAAAATGCATATAGAAACATTGTCGATCAGTCATAGATAATTCTAATAGTAACAAAATAGACATAGTAACACGTGAAAAACGATGTAACCAGCAATTATGCATAAAAGGTATACATGGTAGATCAATAAATATGTTAAAGTGCATGGTAGAAGCATGGCTGATCAATCCTAGAGAGTTCTAAATGACATGATAAACAGAGTAGCACATGATGGGCACTGTGATCAACAGCAATAAAGCCAATATAGAAAATACACAATAGAGACATGATCGGTCAAACATGGCAGATGATAGAGGTAACATGATAAGCAATGTAACATACAATAACGATGTAACCAGCAATAATGCATAATGGGTGTACAAGGTAGATCAATGAGTATATATAAAGTGCATGATAGAGACATGACTGATCGAACATGGGAGGTTCAAGTAGTAACCTGGTAGACTATATAGAGTATGGTAAGTACTGTGATCAATAGTGTATCCAAAAATGACATAAAATATTAATAATATATTGCATAAAAATACATGATTCGAACATTCAAATGCCCATGGTAGTATCCAAGATTAAGGTGAAAAGGCCTCTATGCGGTAGGCTCTACGCGTTTCATGGACATATTCCACTCATCAGGAGCAGGTAGGAGCTAGGGATACCTATGGTAAAAGATAAATGGTAATACATTTCTAGTTAGAGGTAAGTAACTAGACGGGAAAGAGGGGGAGCTCACAACAGTGGTCCAAGCACTCTTACCTAGGGTATTGAATAAAACAGGGTAGCAGATAATAATGTTGATCAGAAGCAAGGGGAGAAGCATGTCCCCCCCCCCCCCGGGAGCTGAAGTGGCAACAGACTGGCAAAGATCCGACCTCAAGATGTTGGGGGTGATGAGGTAATGAATACCTAGGCCACTGGTGTGGTGGTAAATTTGAGCCCATAGGGCTTCTGTAAAAAATGTGTGAAAAAGCTATGCATCAGGGTAATGAGCTAGACTGATGAAAAACAAAAATCAGGGAGATGAGACATTAAAATTGTGGAAAAACCAACATATGAATTACCAAGTGAAGAAAATATATGTCACATAGGGTGGTGGCTGGTAAGCTACCAACATAAAAAGTGACAAGGTAGAAAATGGAGACAATCAGGAGGTGTACCTGAGGTAGATGCCAAAATGTGGGTCAGTGATCGTGGTCAGTGATGGTGATGAGGAGGAGGAACAGCAAGCCTGCCAGAGTCTGCCCCACTAATGTCACGCCAAGCGTGCTGAAGAGGAGTGACAGCCGCACACAAGCATACCTTGCCTATATGCGGACGTCCGGCTCCTCCCTAATGACGCATGCAGATGAAAAAATCCACACGTCAACACGTGGCGTCACCAATGATGACAAACGTGTATGCGTGAGAGGCGTGGCGCCGATGCGCAGTGAGTGCAGCCCCGTGGACAATGACGGGGGCGGGGGAACATCGCAGTGCGCATCGCAGCTCTCAGATGGAGAGACAACAAAGCCAACCCCCCAGAGAACGTAAGTCTCAAAATAAACATGGCAGGTGATCCACATCTAGCATGCAATCCGGGGCGGCATGAGAGCCAAGTCAACAGTAAAACATGGGGTATTATAGTAAAAAAAATTGATGTTTCCATCCCCAATAGGTTGAAATTAAATTTTCAGGATTGCTAAATCCAGACATCTGGTACACAGGTCTCCATCCCTAGTAGTATGAGCAAAGGGGGACTCGTGGGGACTGGGGGAGAGGTTGGGACTTTAAACACATTATCTATTACCATGTCCATTTTTGTCATTAATAAACAGTCTATTTTATTGTATTTACTGATTCTTTCTGCCCTTATTGTTTTGTTTCATTTAAAGTCCCAACCTCTCCCCCAGTCCCCACGAGTCCCCCTTTGCTCAATGATGCTAGCTTGTTCTAGGTCTTCAGTAATGTCCCTTTGGGTTTGCAAGGCCCACTGTATAGTCCTGTCTTAAATGAGAAGTTCACCTTTTGACAAATAAATACATGTGCATTTATTATTTTTTGTTTTTGGAGCCTGTAAAGCATTGCACCTGTGATCAGCAGATCACTGGTGTCATGCTGGTCTCCTGCAGATCTGTCAGTGTATCGGCAAGCCTATTCCATCTGACAGGAAGAATGAACAAACTCTTAGCGCCGTAGTTGTTCATTAAAAACTACAAGCAGACAGCCCTTCCTTTCAGTTTTCTATTCACAGAGCACTGTGAGTGATGCGGCCAGGTGGACGGAACATGTTTTTTACTATTTTGACAGCTGGGGGAATGGGGAGAAGATTCCCCGTTGGCTGTCGCATGGGGGGGGAGCCGGAGTTGCGGGTGCCAGTGCATTCGAAACATGTTAGACCACTAATATGGGTGTAACATGTTATGAAAGGTGAACTTATCTTTTAAAGGTATAAACGGATATCCCATTGCTGCAGAATTTGGTAAAATCATCCGCATTTTCCTATGGTACAGGAAGCAGAGATTTGCTCCTGTTCTGCTGAGGTCAGCCACACAGGAGGACATCTCAGGAAGAAGACAGTCCATAATATAGGTGCTCAGATGAAGTACTGCTTTTATCAGCCTGATTTGTTTAGGTGTAGAGATATACGCCACGTTCCAGTGGTCAGCACGCTGTTGAGCTTTTAATGTATGTAAGGTCAGAATGCACTTGAGGTTTTACAATAAAGTTTTTACTCTCCAATAGTTATAGAACTAAATTGCAGAATTATTTGTCAGGATAGACAACACGTTTTTCGGTATCGCATCAGAAAACCTTTTCCTTAATCGTTTAAAACTTTTTTTACAGTAGTTTGGAACACTGTATTGTGATTCTGCATTGAGGTTCTAAATTCTTAAACCACACCACAGAGTATAGTTTTGTCCAAAAACAGTCGGTCTCTTGTGTTAGATCAAGGGTGTCCAACTTTTTGATCTTTCTGGGCCGCATTGGAAGAAAAGGAATTGTTTTGGGCCACACATAAAATGCACCAAAAATAAGAATAGCTGATGAGCAGAAAAAGTCGAGAAGCTTGCAGGTTACCAGTCACTGATAAAGTTTATGTACCTATATTTGTAATATTTTTTATTCTAAAAGTAAAATAGGGAAAAATGTAAAAGTATAATATTTGACTCTATTTTTAATAAACGGACGCATCAATTTCTGGTTGTATGATTGTAGTAGCAATTCTCAATAAATCTCAAGACTCATTAGATATTTTGGTTGTAATTTTGCCCTTTCTGCGTTTCATCCTTGAAAATAATTGCTCACAAATGTAGGTGCTGCCGTAAACGAATGACATGAATAAGGTGTGATTGTGAAGAGTGGGAGATTTTTCTTTAGGAAGAGAACGTATACAAGTCCAATAAAGAAACACTTTAAAAAAAATTTTGGCTGCTTTTACAAAGTATAAATGCATATTTACGCATTATTCCCCCCGAAATGTATACATGTATACAAAGTACGTTTATGATATTGTGTTGAGCCGCATTCATAGCAATCTTTGGTTGCAGATAGGACACCCCTGTGTTAGTTTTCTTGCACTAATAACTCCTCATAGTTGCTATTAGATTTTCCTTGCCATGTTATGCAGAAAAGTACCCTATATACTCGAGTATAAGCAGAGTTTTTCAGCAAATTTTTTGGTGCTGAAAAAGCCCCCCTCGGCTTATACTCGAGTCTCTCTGATCTGCATACCTGATCACGCAGTCAGTTGGTGGCCGTGAAGTGTAACAAAGCCCCGCCACCTCCTTGTCCGTGATAGGCAGAACACTGACTCACTGCTGGGAAACTGAGTGTTCCACCTATCGAGGAGGAGGTGGGGCTTTGTTACACTTCACGGCCACCGACTGACTGTGTGAAACAGCGGGAGATCAGGCATGCAAATGGGCACAGTGAAGCTGCAAATGGGCACAGTGAGGCGGCAGATGGGCTTTGTTGACCCTCTTTTCCACTTACAGTAGCTGCTGCATTTCCCTCCCTAGGCTTATACTCGAGTCAATACGTTTTTCCATTTTTTTGTTATAAAATTAGGTGCCTCGGGTTATATTCGGGTCGGCATATACTAGAGTATATATGGTAACTAGTCAGTTACTGTGGGCAGAGAAAATGTTTTGCTTTGTTTACTCTGCTAAATAAGACACATTTTTCCACATATTGTGGCACTTCAGAAAATGGCTGCATGCAGCTAAACAATTATTTGAAATTTTGGTAACCTTTATTTTAGCCCTATTTGGCATTAGAATTTATTGTCTTTTTCATCATCGTAATCGAGATATTCAACAGATATATCAAAAGAGAAGTGTTCTTGTGTCAGATGCCAGATAGAGGGGAATTATGGCGGACAGCTAGGATACATAGATCTTCCCGCTGCATGACTGTATGTTGGCTTTGTTGCCGTTTGTGTTGAGTGGGAAGATAAATGCACATATTAAGTGAAATTACAACCATAAATTGCCTTTTAAAGACATAACATTCCAGTGAACTTTCCTAACAGCAGTTCTAGTTGGAGTTGATTAAAGGCATATGACATTTATATTGGTAAGCTCTAATTGTGTGCTTTTTACACTTGATAAATAGTTGTTATCCCTCTAAAGCCTGTCTGTGAATAATAAATCGGCATGCTCTTCTGGATTTCATGTTCAGGTAGTTTTGTAGTCCTAAATTGGATTAGCAGACCTAGATCCAAACTCGGAATGCAGTCAGGCGGATCCCGTTTTGTACTACATAAAGTTTTTATAAAGTTCAAATACAATTTATGAGTTTTGTGTTTTTAGTGCTAAAAATTATATTTCTGAAATGTGACAGATTATCATGTGGGCTGTTTAATACACCAACAGTATTTGGTCAGCTTTTATTAGGCTGCGTTCATTTATAAAAGGTTACATTTCCCCTTTACCTGGCTTTGTTAATAAGATCTTTTGTTCACTCCTGTGTTTCTTAAAGCTTTGCATTCATAAAAGGATAAATATTCCAATGTTGTGTCCTGTGACTGTGTTTAAAGCCATTGATCCTGCTAAAGCTCCTCTGATTTGCTTTCACATTCACTCAAAAACCAAAAGTAGAAACCAAGAAGTGGCTTTTTTTTTTTTTTTTTTGCATCCATGCTCCTCCCTAACATTTACCTTACTCCTGTCCTCTAATCCAGAGAGCAGGGGACAGGGCTCAGGAGTGAGCATGCACATCTGCCACAATAGAAAGAGGCTTGCCATTTGTGCAGACACAAAAGAGGAGGGAGCTAAGATTGCTGGAGGGGAAGCCCAGAAAAGCAAGTAAGGGGCCATTGCACAGAGCAGATAATTATAAACATGTGTATTATTTGATAATTATTAAAAATGTACTTTATAATTCCTTTCAATCTTTTAGATCAGTGGTTGCCAATCTCAGTTCTCATGTACTCCCATATACTGCCAACTAGCCTTGTTTTCAATATTTCCTTCTCCTTGCACAGGTGCTTTAAATCAATGTCCGAGGTTCAGCATTTCCACTTAATTTTTTTTATTAAAAACAGAATAAAAAGCAATAGTCCTACTCACAAGGAAATTTGAGTAAGCGCTTTTCAGACAGCTGGACTGGACCTTACGGCACCTGCCAGTAGAACCTCAGACATCTGGACAGCTGACACGTTTCTGGGGCGTACCCCCTTCTTCAAAGCCTAAGGGGTCCGTGGTAACTCTCTCCTGTATGTCCTCCTTTAATATAGGTATGTGTGTGTGTGCACATGTGCAAAGACGGCCCCCAACACAGGTGACCACTGATTGTCAGGCCCCACCCCCCTCACAAAGTCCCACCTATCCCCAGTGCCACCCCAAGGCATGCACTCTATCAGGGGGACCCCTTGGCTATCAATAGACAGCTACATAGTAGATAGCCTTCTTAATTTAATAGGTCACAGGCTAATGAGAGAGGTGAGCCCGATCTAAAGTAGGGGACACCACATCTGGCCAAACATAAAAGTCCTTATCTGCTCCCCTTCATACTACAGGAAAGGCAGAAAACGAAGTGGCGTCGTATACAGCCGACACCCCAATGCACCAAATGTCCCCAATCATTGCATGGCTATCTACTATGTAGCTGTCTATTGATAGCCAAGGGGTCCCCCTGATAGAGTGCCTGCCTTGGGGTGGCACTAGGGATAGGTGGGGCTTTGTGAGGGGGGTGGGGCCTGCCAATCGGTGGTCACCAGTGTTGGGGGCCGTCTTTGCACATGTGCGCACACACACACATACCTATATTAAGGAGGACATACTACAGGAAAGAGTTACCACAGACCCCTTAGGCTTTGAAGAAGGGGGTACGCCCCAGAAACGCGTCAGCCATCCAGATGTCTGAGGTTCTACTGGCAGGTGCCGTAAGGTCCAGTCCAACTGTCTGAGAAGCGCTTACTCAAATTTCCTTGTGAGTAGGACTATTGCTTTTTATTCTGTTTTTAATAAAAAATGTAAGTGGTAATGCACAAGGTCGGTGCGCCCTCCTTACTTTTCTTTTTGTTTTAGCCATATGAACACCCTTTGTTCTGTGGAGGGCTACAAGACTTCAGACTTTGCCGTTAGACTATACGGCTGTACCCGGTTTTGGCGAAACACCAGAGCGCAGGAGGTTTTTTGTGTTATAGAGGTTCAGCATTATCTAAGGGAAATACCAAAAACATGGCATATTTTGGGGGTACTTAGACACTGAAGTTGTTCTAGAGTATTCTAGGAACCTCTATTAACTTATTGAGCATCTTGGGTTTCAGGACTGCTCGGGGAATCTGTACAGTCATCGTGTGTGCAAGCACCAATTGCTGCTGCTTTATTTCCTGGGCAAATGTCTAAGTGGACAATTTGGCTTCATGTTTGCTTTAAATTAAAAGTTCACCCTTGTCAACATGTTACACCCATATTTAGGATGCAACATGTTCAGCTACCTCCCCACACACTGCAGATGGATTGTATTTTTTTTTTATAATATAGACTCTAAATCACATTGGGCAATCTGCTTGCGAATGCAATCCGACTCTGCCAAGGCTGGCATCCACCCATCAAGGAATTTTAATATTTCCATAACGTCTTTAAATAGCCAGCTTACTGCTTGCCTCAGACCTGAGCACTCTAATTGAGGCGGGGGGCTGTGATGTTTTCCAAAAGCTATGTTCACCACCCTGCCAGCACCTCCCACCAACAATGATCTTCCTGCATTGCATAGAGAAGAAGTCTGTGGAGCTGTAATGTGCAGATGCAGCCAGGATGGTGAGACTTGCAGCACTGAATGTAAACCTTAACCTGAGTCCGTGGCTGGGTGCAGCCAGGACAGTGAGATTTGCAGGGCTGGATGTAAGCCATAACCTCAGTCTCTCAAGGGGGAGGGTGATTTCAGTTGGGTCAATACAAAGGAGCAAAAAGGATAAGTGTCCTTTTTACATTAAGTGCCTTTATGCTTTAAGCAAATAGAGTATTTAAAGCTGAACTCTAGCTTTTGCTACACTTCACATTGTTTGGGTCAAGATGTCCCTCACTAACATGTAGCTGAGGCTACATACATTATACTGCACTGTGTTCTGGGTTTGAGCCGAGACTTCCAGTCTCCTACCCGGAAAACACTATTTTCTAGCTGACTGGCACTTTGTATTCTGGCAATGAATACAAAGCTTCCTCTGATTGGTTGAGTCAGAGGGGAGGGCAGTCAGAGGAAGTTTTGTATGCCTTGCTAGAATACACATCTTTCTCTGATTGACTGAGCGCTGGTCAACTAGATTCTAGTGTGTTTCGAGTATGAGACAGGAATTCTGGGCACAAACACGGAACACAGTGTGGTATGCTTTGTGTAGCCTCAGCTTCATACAGTTTATACCGCACATCCAGTGGTCTTGAAGGTTAGGGATATTGTCTGTTTGGGTCAGCTTGGCCCGATCAAACTATGTAAAGTATAACAAAATCTTAAGTTCAGCTTTAATCTGTAACCGCTACATTTCTTGTACCCAAAGTTGGGATTTAGAAAAAGGATATTGGGTTTAGGTTCCGTGCAGAAACATTTGTGTGTACAGTATATATAAAGTTGAAAATAAAGAATATTGGCTCGTGTCTCGGTTAGACAGCAAGTGCATTATTATTTGGATTGCATCAGACTTTCATTTTTGAGAACTCATATAGGCATCTGAATATTTTTGTAAAAAAAAAAAATGATATTGCAAACAAATCTTTTGGTAAACAGTAAAGATTTTTATTTTATTTTTAATAATGAAGCTGAAAGTAATCTGCCCTCATAGTCTGTGTCTACTACATTGTCGCATTTGTGGGTATAATCAGCGAGGCACTTTACATGCGGCGAGCCGATGGATGTAAAGTAATACACACGATCGGAAATTCCGACAAGAAAACCGTGGCTTTTTTTCTGACGGAATGTTGGCTCAAACTTGTGTTGCATACACACGGTCACACAAAATTCCGACCATCAAGAACGCGGTGACATACAACACTACAACGAGCCAAGAAAAATTTATTTCAATGAGCCTGCGTTAAATTGATTCAAAGCATGTGTGTTTTTTGTGCGTCGGAAATTGCATACACACGATTGGATTTTCCAACAAGAACTTTTCCGGTCTGAAAAATTGAGAACCAGCTCTCAAATTTTTGCTGTCGGAAATTCCGACAGAAAAAGTCAGATGGAGCCTACACACGGTCGGGATTTCCAAAAGCTGCTATCGAACTTTTCTTGTCGGAAACTCCGACCGTGTGTATGCAACATAAGACACAGCAGGGAGCGTTTTCGTCAGAGCAATCTCTGTAGCAGTGGATGCGTTTGAAAAGTTGTAATGGAAATCCAAATTCTTGTGCTTAAGGCTTGTACTTATACCAGCACTGTTTTAGATAAATGTCTTCCCCTCTGCTAAATTGTGATTAGTGAGCATCTTAGGGAAAACAATAAACGTAATATGCTTTCGGTAAACACAAAACACAGCTTCCAAATCCTCTCTGATTGTTGGTAATTTAGTTGAGTTCTGTCTTGGAGTCTCTGCAGGCTTTTTGTTCATTTATTGAACCGTGTTTCTTACTTTGTCTGTTATTTAAAATAATTGTTTTCCTTATTTCCGCTACTTTCAATTTTTCCTGACCTCCCGGCATCGGTAGTTTGTCTCGGCTTAGGTTTGTTGTCTCAGTTGATGTTAGATCTGTGATCAGTAAATTGCTGTTTGATCCCAGGTAATACTTAGTTCACAATATATTACTTAAATGAAACAAACTTTTTTGTAAGTATTTTTTTCTGATTTGTACATTAATATGAATTGCTCCAAAATGACTGCAGTTTAAGGAAAAGAGCAAGTAAGTGTATTACATTAAATTTCCTTCCAGAAGTACTTTGAATACTAAGAAGATGCACCGCTGAGGAGAAAAAAATAAGTTTCGAGTTTGTTTTATTCCTCTTTGCCCTGCTTTATCCAAACATTAAACCAGACAGAAAATGTAAACCTTTAAAACTTTAAAGTAGATCTCGATTTTTAGCTTTAACATTTTAATGTAATTTCAAATAGTTCCTTTTTTTTAATGTGCGGCTTTCATTCAAGGAGCACCTAGTTGGTTCCTGTTATAAGGTGACAACTTTTCCCCAGTAGTGCCCCTGTGTTGTCACCCTGTCATATGGACCCTTGGTTGAGACTAGGTTGCTAGCCTGCACAGATTGGCTCGTCATTGTTAGAAAGCCAGTTCATGACAATGATGCCCAGCGAATGCTGTAGCTAGTTCAGGAAGTTGAAGAATAAGGCTGGAGAAATTCAGAATTTCATGAAAATAAATCCATAGTAATTTACAGACATTCAGTGGCCAGCTCCACCAAAGTTTGCGAGAAATGATATCTTGGACTACCTGAGATGAGATTATTATGTAATTATTATCCACAATATATTCCCGGATATCTGAAAATAAATATTTACTGGTTGTTGATTCTGAACTCAACGGGTTAATTGTAAGAGTGACTCATTCATACGGTTAGATGCTAATGCTGTCACCTCCAGCCATCTCTCTGTTCTCTGTGCTAATTGACCTTGCTATTGTGTAAAGGTGTCCTGTGTTTACACTTATGATAATGTGTATTATATAGCAGTTGAGAGGAGATGGGACGTCTTCTCTGAAAGGTCATATCTCGGAGTCACCTCGTCTGGGTAAATGATTAGTTAATTAACTCATGTTAATTTATGTTCTGGTTACCTCCTCTTTAAACTGTATATAAGGTTGCATTCTTGGTTCTATTAAACACTCCATGTTTAGCACACAAACAAGTCTCGTGTTGTTGTGTGTTGAGGGCAGCTGGAATATCTGATATCTATATCCAGACTCATAGGAAGCGGTATGTGACGGAAGCACTCAAGTGGAGTGTGGGACGTTCTGTTACACAGTAAATGTAATAAAAAAGTTTAAAACAAGTAAATATGATATACTTTCCTATTTATTTACTTGATTTTGGAAGTATAAGGATTAAAAATAGTCACTACTGATTGAGAGAGTGACGTTCTGCTTTGAGCATACATCTCTGTAAAGGGCCGTGGTTGCCAGCACAGAATTTACTGGTGTACCCTGCATCCAAGTGCAGGCAGTCCCATTCATTTCCACTGGGATGTAGCAACTGGACGGACACAGCCACTGGCCTCAAACTGACAATGGTAAAACTCTGTTACGGAACAAGCACTTGCATGGCTGTCAAATTGGAGCTAGCAACTGTCTGTGATGTTCCAATAAACATGAATGGAACTGCCCGCACACGGATGCATGGAACACCTGTGCATCCCATGTGGGCAAACACAGCCCTTCCAATGAATGTATGCTTAAATACGCCTTTGTGAATGAGAAGTTAAAATCGTAACATTGTATAATACTATTTGAATGAAAAGAAAGCCATAAAAGTTAGTTTCACTTGACCTTCAAAACTTTTGGGCTAAGCCCTGCCCAGCCATCATCCTTTTTATCCCAACTCCTTGAACGTCTAGTCTACAACCGATTGATCGTCCACCTTGCTGCTGATAACCTTCTTGATGCCCTTCAGTCTGGATTTTGTCCTCAACATTTTACAGAAACTGCTCTCCTAAAACTAACAAACGATATAAACGGCCAAAACTAAGGGACACTATTCTGTACTCCTACTCCTGGACCTCTCTGCCTTCAATACGGTTGACCACCCCCTCCTAAAAAAAAAAAAAAATAAAAAAAAAAAAAACTCCACACCTTTTGGTCTCCGTGTACTCTTCGCTGGTTCTCTACTTGCCTATCCAACCGCACCTTTAGCGTTACTTAAACTCTACTTCCTCCTCTTCCATTCTCTGTTGGCGTCCCCCAATGTTCTGTTCTTGGACCTCTCCTATTTTCAATCTACACCTCCTCCCTGGGTCAACTGATTGCCTCCCACGGCTTTCAATACCACCTCTACGCTGACGACACTCAAATCTATTTCTCTGCCCCTCAACTCACTCCTTCATTCTCCTCACGTATCACTAATTTACTATCGGATATATCAGTTTGGATGTCGCACCACTTCCTCAAACTTATTCTATCCAAAACTGAGCTTATCATTTTTCCTCCCCTGCGTGTCTCTTCCCCTGATCTCTGTCAAAATCGATGGCACAACTATCAGCCCATCCCCAAATGCTAAGGTCCTAGGCATAGTCCTGGACTCTGAACTCTCCTTTTAAGCCTCACGTCCAATCACTGTCCAATCACTATCCAAATATTGCCGCCTCAACCTCTGCAACGTCTCCAAAATACACCCCTTTCTAACCAATGACACAAAACTATTAATTTGCTCCCTGGTCATCTCTCGCCTTGATTACTGCAACTCCCTCCTCATTGGCTTACCTCTGCATACTCTATCCCCCCTTCAGTCCATCATGAATGCTGCTGCCAGACTCTTTCACCTTACCAACCGCTCTGTCTCTGCTACTCCTCTCTTATTTCCTCCACTGGCTTCCGCTCACCCAATGAATTAAATTCAAAATACGAACAACTACCTACAAAGCCATCCACAACTCTGCCCCCAGCTACATCACTGACCTAGTCTCTAAATACCAACCTAATCGTTCTCTTTGTTCTTTTCCAGACCTTTTGCTCTCTAGCTCTCTCATCACCTGCTCCCATGCTCGTCTCCAGGACTTCCTCAGAGCCTCTCCAAGCCTATGGAACTTCTTACCCAATCTGTACGTCTTTCTCCTTCTCTAATAGCTTTTAGAGGATCCCTGAAAACCCTTCTCTTCAGAGAAGCCTATCCTACCCACACCTAACTGCATTTACATTATTGTCCATCTGATCATCCCCCACAGCTACTACCCTTTGTTCCACTTGACCCTCCCTCTAATGAGGACATCCCTCTGATCCCTCCTGTATTGAATTGTATTGTGACTGCACTGTCTTCCCTGATGTAAAGCGCTGCGCAAACTCTTGGCGCTCTATAAAACCTGTATAATAATAATCCCTGTTCAGTGATGATATTGTAGAAGCCTTTAAATCCTAGTTTCATCAGACTCTGTGTACTGCAAATAGTCACTTTTGTAAAAGGTTACGTGGATAAGTTGTTTGAAACCATCTCCATTGGTTTTGCAAATCCTGTAGCCAGTTAGGCTGCAAACCTGGAATGATTCCTTTCTACAGACAGGAGGCCCTGCATTCTAATACCCCACGAAGTTAACAATGTTCTCATATGAACAAGAACATGTAGATATCAGTGCAGTCACAGATGACTTTAACTGCCAGGTTTATGTTTTGTTTGTCGGAATCTGGAAGCTTTTCTTTATTCCCCACCCTCCACCCTGTCCCGGCCCCCAGTGGCTTCATCTCTTTTATGCTTTTTCTATTAACTTTTGATTGATTTTTCTTTTCTCTTTGTGATTTCCAACGGATTACAAAAGAAAGCTCTCTTGGCTGTGTGGATTTGCTCTGCTTATCGAGTGTTAGAAGAGGTGATCAGCCCTTCATGTGGTGTAAATCCAGAGTCTTTGGCGCACTTTGGAACCAGATCCTATAATCTATTACTGCTCTATTTGTATTTAAGAACATTCAAGCATTCCTGTGGTAAGGGTACCCCTCACCAGTGAACGCCCTGTCTGCGTCCTGTTCCTCGTTGCTGAACTTTGCCATAACACGCTGCCTGTAGCAATCTATTTTCAGTCCGTCTGGGATAAAATCACGGAAAGCACCAGCCTGTTTCCAAATCACAGATATTAATCGTTTGTTTTCACTATGTTCCAGGCTTTAGCCAGCTCTGCGGTATTGATTGTATAGCGCAGCATCTATCAGAGCATAACTGAAGACACCTGCACTAGATTAGCAGGCCTTAGCTTGTAATAAACTAAACCTGAACTGCTCATTAGTGCATGAAGTACCGGCCAGGGACTTGGCAATATTTGTGTTCCATTTATGCAAAGGGAAGGTGGGGTGTCTGTGACAAGTTTACAGAGAAAGGCCCTATAGCTCCCACCTAGTACAACATATATAAATGTCCGCTGTAGTCAAACATGATCATTTCACTTTCAGATTTGGTCTGCAGATGCAGTTTACCCTGCTGTGAGATGCTAATTTGCATTCTGGCATTCATCTTGCACAGCAGGCTTCCATGCTCACGAAATCGCTGTAGTTGCTGCTATACTTCCCTGAATCTCTGGGTCTTCAGAACACAGCAAACCACGGAAGTCTGTTTTCACTGCATCCTATATTTGTGTGTTTAAGTATTATAATGCCTAACACAGAGTTCAAAGGGGTTCCTAAACCCCCAGATTATCAGCAAAAGGGAGTCAGATAGACTGGAACACCTACACCTATATCTGGACAAGGAGCTAAAACCCATAGCTAGGGTCATGTGCATAATCTGATACAAAGTACATTTTTTAATTTTGCCTGGAGTGTACAACTACTTTTTTTTTTTTTCGTTTTTTAGCTTCTTAATCAAGTTTACTTTGAAAATTATTTAAAGAGGCCTTTTTTATCAACTTAAACATTTTGGGGGGAAAAAACACTATTTGAAATGCTTACCTAAGCCGGCCAAACATGGGTCGGAATCCAGCCAGTTCAGAAGGGATCGGCAGAGATTCGATCCATGTATGGACATGCTGATTGTACCCAAGTCTGACTTTGGCACAACCAGCCTTTTGTATTTTTAACAGTCGATTTTTAACCGGCGGCTAAATTGTTTTCTGCCAGCCGTGAAGGCTTCCTTCTCCTGCGGTGGAAAGAAAGGAAAGAAAATCTAATCATCTATGGGCTGCTTTACTTTCCACACATTTTTTGTTGAATTGCAATGCGCCTTTTGAACTTTCTGGGAAATGGACGTGCTAGAAAGTGTCAATTTCCTAGCATAGCCCTTTCCTTCCTTGCACATTCTCTTCTGGGAATGTCTAACAACAATGTTGACCACGCCAGGCAATTTATTGATTACACTGTCGAACAACTTGACTTAAAAACAGACTTTTTTCTGGTTCATATTTGTTAATACATAAAAGCCACCTTGCCTTATCATGGCTTAGTTGTGTAGTGTGGTATCTAACTCTGATCCTCCACGATGGAGCATATATAGGTGCAGGGGCACAAAAGAAGCTCAGCACAGTCCAATGGCAGCTGGTGGCCTCCAATGTGTCCTCATGCCAATTTCAGCAAACTATACAGAAATGACAACCCCCCCAATCCATGCAAAAGGAGACTACTGTAGTGCAGGGATAGCCAAACTTAAAGAGGTGGAGATCTACCTGAACAACATGGGAGAAGTAAAAGATCACCGGGCACAGTGCCCTCTCCTCACACCTGATTTAAAGCTCGAATTGCCTTACTCAGTGTTACATTCACATTCATTGCATGGAAATCATGGGTTTAAATATATTGCCTCCTCAGCACCCATCAAACCTACTCAGATCGCTTTTCAGAGGAGCTGCGGTGCTTGCTGCACTTGTGAATGAAAACATTCAGGAGTTTTAGTGCGCTTTCAGAAAGTGCACCAAACCCGCAGGATATAATAAGTCTATGGCTGCTAAGCACAGCAAACCTGTGGTGTAGGCAAACCCCAGCACATCAGTGTGAAAGCGGCCCTATACTCTTATGCCCAGTGTATTGCTTTAAACTGACCTAAATATCTCCTCTTTCCTGCTACTGGCACAACTCCAAAGACTGCTACCCGGGATAATAGGTGGAGTGCAGTCGGTATCACTCCACATGGGACAGTAGCCAGCACTACAGAGGAGGCATCAGCTTATGTGGCTCTTGCTCCCTACTACAGCTCCAAGTTTACAAGTAGTTCCTTTGCATTGCACTCTGTTTTGATACTCTGGGGTGGTGGGTCAGCAAGCCCAGACCAACTGCACTCCACCTCTTATCCCGGGTAGTAGTCTTTGGAGTTGTGGCAGTAGCAGGAAAGAGGAGATATTCAGGTCAGTTTAAAGCAATACACTGGGCATAAGAGTATAGGGCTGCTTTCACACTGGTTGCGATCTACTGGTAGATTGCGATCTACGGGTTGCTTTCCCTTGCTGTAGTGTGTCCCCTGAGTGACTGCTCTGGAAGTCTACACAAGGGAAGCTTCTACAGGCAAATTACACCTAACATAGATTAATATAAATACAACTAATGGCAAGGGTTTTGTTGAAATTAATGGTCTGGCAACAGTCCCTGCAAGTAAGGGCCAACATATATTCTTTCTGCATCAATACTTTTTTTTTCTTACCACTCAGTATAGATCTTTTGATTAAAACAAATAAAAAAATGTAACCTTACTGCTATACTGTACAGTATATGGATTCAGAATACATTTTAGAGTAAAGGTTTTGGTTGACCTTTGCCAATTTTCAGCCTGTTGATTGGAGCTTTAATGTTCAGTGCAAGGGACATGCTGCTCCTAATGGATTATGGGAAGAATTTCACTAGCACTTCTGTGCGAATTGTTTCAATTCCTTTATAGCTTTATTCTGTGATGCCTATTATAGGGGCACCATGTTGCTTTAATTAGCAGTATTTTTCAGAATATCATTTCTTCCAGGGCTGAAAAGAGAAATTCTGAGTTAAGCTGCCCCTCCCCTTACTTTATTGAATATTTTCACACTGTGTTGCTAGAAGGTGTTATCTTTCAAATTAAGCTTGTGTTTCTCCCCTAATTTTCCATTTAATAGAAACATTTGATGTTTTGGCAATGAATCAAATATAATTTTTGTAAGGGATAATTGTGACTTGGTTTAGATGATGAGTAGACCATCTTGTTGTGATTTAGGGATTATTAATGTTTTACGGGATCAGATGGTCCTGTACCTCGTTATAGAAATAGTCACAGCAGTTAAAAAGGTGGGCAACTGTTTAGGTACTTTGCAGAAAAATGGCAAAAGGGGCAAGGAAGGGGAAGTGGGACTTTATATGAAACAAAACACTGGGGCAGGATCAGTCAATCAATAAGGTAAACACACCCTTTAATAGTAGCATCATTGGGTATAATACATACAATTACATTCATGGTACATCCATAAAACAATACCAGGTATGGTATAAAATGATTTGTAAAAGTGAGGCTTGACGCGTTTCGTGGAGTAATATCCACTCATCGGGAGCAGTAATTGGGGTCATCTATAATGAATAAGTAATGAATAGATTATTGGTTAATGGTAATTAACCAAAACAGGAAGAGAGGGAACACAACTGGTGTGCCCTGGTTTGAATAAAGGTAGGGTTCGTTGGTACCCCAGAGACCCAAAGAAGCCAAAGAAAGTGGGTAGGGGCTAGTGGACTTTATCGGTACTAGATAAATCATACGGAATAAGTTATACAGAAGAGTATAGTAAAGGTAAAAAAGTTAAATTTATTAAAAAATAAACATAGCATAAGGGGTTTAAGGAGTACACAATGTTTTAAAATTACAACAGTAGTAGTGTAAAACAGATAGATTATACGACCAGCCAACACATCATAGAGATGGTATATAAGCCCTATTCTGCGGGCAGCGATGAGGCGGAGGGGGTCATATAGATCAGGATCTCTACTAGTTTCGCTACTCGTGGTAGCTTTATCAGGAGATATTGGTCTGTGCACACAAATTCACTCCTTGGGGGAGCCTGAGCCCAGCGTGGAGAAAGAGATCTCACACGGAGTATAAGATGGTAGGGATGCCCCCAGCAAGGTGAGGATCTGTGGTGACTATAGGAAATATTCAAAACTTTAAGGCCCTAGGACCTAACTGATAATAGGCAGGGACCAGGAAGGAACCGCCAGAAGCAGCGCTGGAAGAAGCCAATTTGAGGGGTACCAGCGGTGGAGGTAATTAAATTTAAGACCACTTGTGGTAGGTGTACTGTCAAGTGTGTCCCAGGGCCGGGTGTGCCCTGGTGCTTCTCATCTTATACAACAATAGTTACTTTTGTATCATTGTATATCACAACTTACAGGTATGAGTGTTAGGATTAGACATTTTGTGTTCCCTCTCTTCCTGTTTTGGTTAATTACCATTAACCAATAATCTATTCATTACTTATTCATTATAGACCCCAATTACTGCTCCTGATGAGTGGATATTACTCCACGAAACGCGTCGAACCTCACTACCAATTGATGTCATATCATAGCAACCATGAAGTCACCATGGGTCATATTGAGAAGTTTGAGTCATTAATCAATGTTATTCCAATGTATTATCTTAATATGTTCAACATTTGGGTACACTACTGACATCTATGAGAATCATGGGCTACTATGCACTTTATGCAACTAGTTTTTACCATGTTTGATATGATTTACCAATCATTTTATACCATACCTGGTATTGTTTTATGGATGTACTATGAATGTCATTTTATGTATTATACCCAATGATGTTACTATTAAATGTTGTGTTTACCTTATTGATTGACTCATCCTGCCCCAGTGTTTTGTTTCATATAAAGTCCCACTTCCCCTTCCTTGCCCCTCCCTGCCATTTTTCTGCAACTATTTGGGGATGGAGACCTGTGCACTGTATAGTCATGGTCTCATATAAAGTCTCAAAAATCTATGTTTAGGTACTTTGTTTTCCAAGAATAGTACAGCATGGTACATCGTTTGTCCCTGTCCAGCTGTAGCATATTTCAGATGGGAGTGCACAATGAGCACTGTTAGTGGCTACTGCCGCTGGCAATAATTGCATGCTAAACATCTGACATTCTGGTTGTACTCTAGTCAATCGATGGATCGACTTGGGTATAATCAGGCTGCCCATAAATGGATCAAATCTTGGCTGTTCCCTGCTGAACAGGTTAAGATTTGATCCATCTAAAGCCAGCTTTAGTGTGCAATGATCTTTAGGCATTAAATACCATTACCAAGGAATCCACTGCATCGCAGTTCCATGATAGGCAGTCATATGAACAAAGGCTGTGAAGTGGTCGATAAGAGTTTGAGCAAAACTGCTAAGTGATTACTTGTTTTCAGCAGAGATTTTGTGACCAATATTTTACTTTTGGTCATGTGACCATTTGTCACAAAATTCTGAGCAGAAATGAAGTGCACTGTATAAATAGTGGTTTGTTTTAAAGTGGCAGTGTTTTGCCAGATTATTGGCAAGGCTACATTATTTCCAATGTATGTAATGATTGTTGACCCTTTTTAGATGTGCTTGATCATTACAATGGGCGTATTATCCTGTTAAACAAGAAGTACAGCTAAAGCTTGTTTTTCTGTACTTCTCCTGTGGATTACAGGAGTACAGTTCGTTCTGGGCCGGTCCAGGCTGGGGAATGATCGTGACCATAGGACCGTGTGGACCGACCCCTGGCTCAGCCTCTTAGCGAGTTGCTGAGAGCCTGAGCCAGACGCTGCCACCCCCTCCACAGCCCAGCGCTTCAGTCACCCGCTCTCTGATCACGGACCTGTGAGAACTGAGTGATCAGAGGTGTTTGATTGCTCAGTTCTCAGTGTTGGAGCCGGCGGGGGACAGATGCAGCATCAGACTGATGTTGCATCCACCTAGGTAAGTATAATGCTTGGTGGGAAAAAAAAATCCTGTATTTCTCTTTTAAAGTGGAACTAAGCCCTTCTGTCGGTCGTTCCAAACCGATGAGAATGGACCGAAGTTCAATTTCATCGGTCCAAACCGACCGTGTGTATGGCCCATCGGTCTGTTGTCCTTCGGTCCAAAATTTTAAAACATGCTTTAAAATCAAACCGATGGACCGCTGACCTATGGGTCCAAACCGATGGTTAGTACAGAAAAGCTGTTCAAAACCCGCGCATGCTCAGAATCAAGTCGATGCATGCTTGGAAGCATTGAACTTCGTTTTTTTCAGCACGTCGTGTGTTTTACGTCACCGCGTTCTGACCCGATCGGTTTTTGAAACGATGGTGTGTACGCACATCAGACCATCAGGCCACTTCAGCAGTGAACCGATGGAAACAGCCCGTCGGACCATTCTCATCGGTTTGGATCGACCGTGTGTACGCGGCCTTAGGCTGGGTTCACACTACTACACTACTTTCATCCTACTTTGCTCTGTGTTCAATGTTTCCCTATGAGAGCGTCTTGTAGCGTCCTACACAAGTCGGTCCGACTTTGAAAATGCTCCCTGTACTACTTTTGGTCCTACATTGATCCTACTTCAGGCCCATTGAATATCATTGAAGTCGGACCAAAGTAGTATCCTGTTCATGAAAGTAGGATGGATGTAGGACCAATGTAGGATAAATGTAGGACCGATGTAGCAGAGCAAAGTAGGATGAAAGTAGTGTAGTAGTGTGAACCCAGCCTTAACCTCTGTTTAATTTACAATTGCCATGGTGCAGCACATCTGATCAGTTTTTACACCAGCCATTTGACAGTTTGAGAGTAGTAGTAGTAGTATTATCCAGGATTTATATAGTGCCAACTGTTTGCTCAGCGATTAAAAAAATAAAGGCAGACACTACAGCTACAATACAATTTGGTACAAGAGGAATCGGAGGGCCCTGGCTCATTAGAGCTTAGTCTTTAAGAGTACAATTTTTTTTTAAACCTTTACATAAGCCAATTGTTTAAGATTCTACCACCTGCCTTACTTGAACAGTGTGTGTGTGTGTGTGTGTATATATAGATATATATATATATAGAGAGCGAGAGAGATGCACACATGTTTTTTTTTTTTTTTTTTTTTAGCATTAGAAAGGCCAGTTATTGCGGTTGGAAGAAAGGAATAGCTATGACAATAAGCTTTGTGGGCACATTCTTGATTAGTTGTTTAGTCACTATATCGTTGGGCTTTTGTGGTTTACTTATCATGAAATGTTATACGTGTCACCTTTTACTCTTTCTTTCTAAATGTTCCTTAGTAAAACTAGTCAGACCTTTAAATAGACACATATACTTGTAGAGAAAACATTATTTGTAACATTTGAAAAAGATCATATATAGAAGATACCTGTAATACACGTTGTCTGCTGTATGACCCAAGGATATTGGAGGTTACACAGTTCCTTGACCATATAAAAAACAGATCTACAGGCCAAGTTCTGTAGGGTTTGTGTTGCATTTTAATATCATTGTAGTTTTGCAGCGAGATATGAACCTTGTTTTTGTTGTACATGTTTTATTGTACAGCAGTAAAAAAATACTTTTTTTTTTTTTCCTCCAATATCCAGTCTTCAATTACGGAGAACTCTCGCTCCTATGGAATGGTTGATAATATTGTATCCCCAATTCAGGAGTTATTACTTGTTTCGGTATCCTTGGATGCGAAAGTAGATTGCTGAAGTCCAACTCCAGCCGAACAGATTTATTTTATATTGAACAGGGAAGGCATGATTTGAATAAGGTTCAGGAGGGCAGTATTTTCTATATGAACATAATAACTTGGAACCCTCAAACATGATATAATTTTTTTTGAGCAATAGCCTTGGAGAATAAAATGTTCTTTTATGCCACATGATATTTGCGGAGCAGTTTATTAAATGCAACTTTTCAGGAGACATGCACTTTAATTTTAGTGCGTACACACACATACTATAATAATCTTTTTTTTTTGGTAAAATATAAAAGATGTTACGCAGAATAAATACTCATCATATCGCACTTAAAAATTGCATATGCCCATGGAATAGCAATACCTTAAAATGGTAACCTGTAAAGGATTTTAGAGTTATACTGGAAGTCTGGCGCTAGAATTAATGCTTTCACTGTGATGTTTGCAGTGATACCTGACACGTGGTGCCATTTACATATGCGTAAACCGTTTATCGTCTCTTTTATATATTTATATATATATATATATATATATAATTTTGGATCAATTTTAAGGGATTAACAACATCCCTTGTGATAGCATGGGCTCTTTATGAGGACTGCGATCGATTTGATCAAATGCTTTACAAGCCAGTTACGGTTTGTAAACAAACAAATCAAAACCAGAAGTGACAAAATCCTCGTCGCTTCCAGTTTCTGATTTGGAAGAGGGAGGAGGAACAATGTCCGTGCTTGGTTTTTGGAATAAGCTATCAGCAGAGGTAGTAATTCTACAGTAAGTGGATTCAAACATGCTTGGTACAAACATGAACCTTTAGTCAGTCAAAAAAGGTAAAGTATAACTAAAGGCAAAACTTTTTTCAAAGCTAAAAAAAAAAAAAAGTGGAGAGGGTTTAAAACTCATGTCAGGTTTTTTTTGGTGTCTTAGGCCATTGGGGAGAATCACCCTCTCTATTTATCTTGTTTACTCTACATTTAATTTTCATTGAAACTTGTATTTTCATTTATTTTTTTTGAACGTATACATTTAAAGACCCCAACACAGGACTAGAGTGGAACTCTTCCAGTTTAGGCACTAGATTGGGGGGGGGGGGGGGGTCAATTCCCTTAATTTGCAGAGAATTCGACTCACTTTCTGTTTTGGTTATGGGACAGAAAGTGAAGGTAACCCCAAAAACTATTGATTTTACTTAAACAATAAAAAGGGAGGCTTGATAAACCACTTGTTCTGTTGTCTCTTGTGGTTTCTGAATTTCTAAGTGTTGGAGCCATGTTTTATTACTGAGACCTAAAGTGGTTTGAAATCTGTCTAGCAGGGACCCAGACAAACATACAGATAGACTAGAACATTTGACAATGTTTTATTGTCTGTCACTTCCTGTCCCTGTAACACCGAATGTGGACAACAAGGTGGAGACAGTTTCCACTGGCGCAGGAAGTTGGGAATAATCCCCCAAATGAGATTACGGACAGAAATACCTGACAAATATTTTAATGGTTTGGCACTCAAAATCATTAAACATGACAAGAGTTGGTGAGCCCAGTGCATCATTGGTGTTGGCTGTCTATACGCAGACTAGGCAGTCAACTGAAGAGAACCAAAGTGGTGATGTGGGACAACGCTGGATTCACTTTGTGGGCAAGTATGTGTTTACTAAGAGCACTATAGGCAAGTGGGGGGGGGGGGGGGGGTGGGGTGTGGACAGTTGAGTACTTGCTTTAGACCCCATTCACACTGATACAGACCACAAGTGCAAGGCATTTACCAGACCACAAGTGCAAGGCATTGTGCGCACTGGTTGACTGCACTTTTCCATTGACTTCTCTGATGTCCTTTGTTTTTGGTGCACTTTCTGAAAATGAAAAAAAAAAACATGGGACATAGTAGAAGTCGGTGCTAAAACTAGCAGGTACAGTGTGAAAGGGGCCTTAAACTGCACAGCTCCTACTGACTTCCTTTTGACCACGTGAGGTTGTCTGTGCTCTGGATGCAGAAGGTCATAGATGACTCTAATTAAATAAATTGAGTAGATTTTCTGATTTTTAAGCCCTGTACACACGGCCTGTATTCCCGTCAGGAAAAAAAACATATTTTTTTCTGACGAGATTCCTGGCAAGATTTTCTTGCCGGCCGAGTGTACAGAGACACCATTCAAAAGAACCACTGTTCTTTTGAATAGCATGAGCGCGGTGATGTCATCGACTACGACGAGCATGCACTCGTCACATTCAATGTCGTCGCAGCTATCTTGCTTCACCCTACCTAAGCCTTGGAAGCTACCGCGCATGCGTCAGTCATTTCGAGCATGCGTGGGTTTCCACGGAGACAGGTAAGTACACACACACTTGGGTTACTCGGCCGAGAATCTCACAACGAGAAAATAGAGAGCAGGTTCTCTATTTTCTCGTCGAGATTCTGGGCAGTTTTCTTGACGAGAAACCTCAAAGCCTCGTACACACGCACAGTTGGCCAGAAAGCTCTGCCATCAGTTTTCTTGCTGACAAAATCGTGTGCGTGTACGAGGCTTCACACAATTGCAGTGTGTTTGATAGCCTTAGTAGCTAATAGTAGTTTGAGTTTTCTTTAAAGTGTTTGTGAACCTCAGAAATGAAATATTTACAAAGCATATCATTCTATAGTGTGTACTTGTCTTAATCCATAGCACAGAGTGTTATTTCTGTCTGCTGCTTTGTTCCTCAGCTTTTAGCATGAGTCTCTTCTAACTAGTTTACCTGATACCAAGAGAAAAAAAGATGAGGGGAGAGCACAGCCTGTGATTGACAACCTCAGGTCTGTTCCTGTGTGCTGTGTGAAGGAGGTGTGTCCCTTTCCCTCCAATCAGCTCTCAGAACTCTCCTCACCAAGTGTAACATCAGCACCTGGCCCCCTGCTTTGCAGAGCTGAAAGATTCTGTGTAAATCCTGAGCTTTGAATGGATGTAGGGGACAGGTATCTGTAGATAAACTGGTACAACTGATGTAAGAGGATTTGTTTCATCTCTGTGTATCACCTGAGGCCAGTCACTTCAATGTATATGTGAGGGTTTACTATGACAATTTGTCTTATAAACACAAGGTTGTTGGTTGACCAGGCTGTTAATGCTTTGTAGCTCTTTGGAGAGATTTCATTTAACATATGGTTTTTTTATATTTTATTTCTAGTGATATATTTTTTTTATATGTGTACTTATGAAATTATACTTAAATGACATTTTTTAGTCCATCAGTTTTTTGTCTTAAAAAAAAAAGGAAAGAGGTTATTCTTTCTGCTAGTTTAACCTTGTTTTCTTCAGGGAATGTTAATATTTTGCTTTGCTCATATATTGTATGAATATTGTCATCTGCACAAGCCATTAAGTAGCAGCCCCAGTCCTGCATGTGTAATCATTTGTGATGTTAATGTTGCAGAACACTCGGGTTATTAGTAAAACGGCTAGAGAAAGGTGGCAAAGCTGAACAAGAGAACCTTTTCCGTGAGAACGACTGTATCGTCCGGATTAACAACGGTGACCTTCGCAACAGAAGATTTGAGCAGTAAGTGGATTCTTCATTTTCAGTCAAGACCAGATATTATGAGTTTTAATACCATAAAGCACTTGTGCAGATAAGATTTTTTTTTTACCCACAAATTAAGTTTAAAAGTTCATCAATCAAAAAAAAGTTGCATCTTTTCATTCTATGACCTACACGGCATAATTCTAAAGAAATACAATGGAAACATGTAGCTGCTAGAGTTATGAGAATAGCTGTACCAGATACAATCCAAAGTTCAACACAATATCCTGTTTCAAAACCTACACACTGTCCTTGAAATTGGAATAAGGGTAAATAAAGTTTTTGAAAAATATTTGCAATGCTATTAGTTATTTATAAACTCTATGAAGAAAAAAAAAAGGTTAATGGGCCTTTAAATTGCTAGGATATGATATTTTTATTTAGTTTTACTCAAGCTACCAGGTAATAAGTAATTACAGTGCATCCGGAAAGTTTTCACAGTGCTACACTTTTTCCACATTTTGCTATGTTACAGCCTTATTCCAGAATGGATTAAAGTAATTTTTTTTCTCAAAATTCTACAAACAATACCCCATAATGACAACGTGAAATCTTTGCAAATGTATTAAATATAAAAAAAAATGAACAAAATCACATGTACATAAGTATTCACAGCCTTTGCTCAATACTTTGTTGAAGCACCTTTGGCACCAATTACAGATTCAAGTCTTTTTGAGTATGATGCCACAAGCTTGGAACATTGAATTTTTGGCAGTTTCAGATTTGTCCAGAGATGTTCAATCAGTTTCAAGTCTAGGCCGCTCAAGGGCATTTACATAGTTGTCCCGTAGTCACTCCTTTGTTACCTTGGCTGTGTGCTTGGGGTCGTTGTCCTGTTGGAAGATGAACCTTCGCCCCAGTCTGAGGTCCAGAGCGCTCTGGAGCAGGTTTTCATCAAGGTTGTCTGTACATTGCTGCAGTCATCTTTTCCTCGATCCTGACTAGTCTCCAAGTTACTGCCACTGACAAACTTTTTTATTTTATTTTTCCTTAGACCAAAGAATTTTGTTTCTCATGGTCTGAGAGTCCTTCAGATGCCGTTTGGCAAACTCCAGGAGGGCTGTAATTTACCTTTTACTGAGGAGTGGCTTCCATGCTACCATACAGGCCTGATTGGTGGAGTGCTGCAGAGATTGTTATTCTTCTGGAAGGCGACCATGAGGTTCTTGGTCACCTCCCTTACTAAGGCCCTTCTCCGATCAGTCAGTTTGGCCAGGCGGCCCGCTCTAAGTAGAGTCCTGGTGGTTCCAAACTTCTTCCATTTATGGATGATGGAGGCCACTGTGCTCATTGGGACCTTCAATGCTGCAGAAATGTTTCCGTACCCTACCCCAGATCTGTGCCTTGATAAAATCCTGTCTCGGAGGTCTACAGACAATTCCTTGGACTTCATGGCTTGGTTTGCGCTCTGACATGCACTGTAAACTGTGGGACCTTATATAGACAGGTGTGTGCCTTCCGAAATCATGTCCAACTGAATTTTACCACAGGTGGACTCCAAGTTGCAGAAAAATCTCAAGGATGATCAGTAAAACCAGGATGCACCTGCGCTAAAAAAAATGTTTTTCTTTATCGTACATCACGGGACACAGAGCGGCATTCATTACTATATGGGTTATATGGAGTACCTTCAGGTGTAGACACTGGCAATCTCAAACAGGAAATGCCCCTCCCTATATAACCCCCTCCCACAGGAGGAGTACCTCAGTTTTTACGCCAGTGTCTTAGGTGTTAGTCATGGTTTAGCTTGCCTCCGCATCCTTGGGATTAGGTGAGCTACCGGTTCTGTCCAAAAAAGCCTCAGCGCTAAAGTGGTCAGTAACCGGACCCCAAACCCTTGGGGTATAGCCCATAATGCTTTTCTTTTTAGAGAGCTGGACCCTGGGCCCAGAACTTAGAAACCTTTGGGTACCTAAAGTTTTCTGTTGCCAGGGTGCTATATGGGCCCAGGACAGTGGATCCTTCATAGGAACCCAGGGCCTGAAGGTCTAGACATCCCCACGGAGATGGGGGAAGATTGGGCCTCTTGCTTGGCAAAGTCCTGCGGCATGGAGCAGGTAAGTGAGGGGAAAACTTGCGGAACTTGGTTCTTAGCAGGTTTTTTTCTGGGGGGTCACAGGGGACATGCCTAAAGTTATGCACTGCATCTGGCAAACTAGTCACATATCATAAAGATAGGATGGCTCTCTATGTATTATTCCCCATAAGATGTGACCTCCCTTGTAGTGTTGGAAAAGCATTGAGTGGGGCCTGTGTTATATAAAAATATATGTGTGTGTCAGAGAGCTTTGCTTACCTGCAGGCCTCCAGGCGATGCTCCATTCAGTCTTCCTCCTCAGAGCCTGCAAGCAGGCAAAACGCTGGCCTCCTCATGGTTCCAGGCTGCAGGCCGCAGTTTGCTGGAACAGAGAGGTCCCTTCCTCCCAAAATCCCCCCCCCCTCCCCCTGTCGGGAGGGGCATTTCCTGTTTGAGGTTGCTGGGGGGGAAGGGCGGGTCAGTGGCTTAAAGGAAGGGGCGGCCCTTCCTTGTTTGTTCCATCAATACTTTGGAACTGAGGACATAGACCAGAGTGGCAGCACGGGGCGCCGAGGACACACAGTGGCCAGAAAGGATATTGCAGTCTTCAGAGGACTGTTTTGTCAAGCCTAGAAATAGGCTGTTTCTTTTCCATCTCATAGTTTTTCTTTGCAATACTACTCAGGGGGACAGAATGTTTTTTCTTTCCTGGATTTGAAACAAAAACGAAAAAAAAAAAAAAAAAAAAAAAGTCATCTAGGGGAGAGGAAGCATTTTTTTATCCCCCAAACAGGTGTTTGGACAATTAACTTTTATAGTTCCAAATACCAATAGGTAGCAGGTGTACCTCGGTATTGTACCATGGTATGCCGCTGTTTTCCCTACAGGGAGCCTTGGGGCCATCGGGATCTGGGGCTGGAGCTGACGCGGGTCAGTCCAGCCCTAAGATGGTCACGGAGGAGGTATTACTCACCTCTTTAAAAGAGATGAGAAAAGCATGGGAAAAAAAAAAAAAAATGATATCCGCAGCTATGCGGGGCAGTAAGCGGAATAGATCTCCGTCGCCCGAGCGCGGACCCTCAGAAGAGGAGGTCCTTTCCTCAGGGGAATTGGACGACCTCTTGGACACGGACCAAGTAGGTTCAGGGATCGAAGACCCGGATACAGAGGAGTCTGGGGCAGTCTCCCTGAGGGAGAGCTGGTGGATTCAAGGATTGTCGGACTTGGTCCATAGGACATTCAACTTGCCAGTACCAGATCTCCAGGTATCGACGGTTTCAGCTTTGGGCTCACTGAGGGCGCCTCAAAGCAATGCTGTGTTTCCGATCCATCCTCTATTAGAGGGAATTTTGTTCCAAGATTGGAACAAGCCAGATAAGATCTTCTTACCACCTAAAAGGTTCTCTGTCCTATATCCTATGGAAGAAAAATTTTCCAAAAGATGGGCTACTCCTGCAGTGGACGCAGCCATCTCATGTGTTAACAGATCGTTAACATGCCCTGTAGAAAACATACAGGTGTTCAAGGATCCAGTTGATAAGCGCTTGGAAGCACTACTTAAGAACTCCTTCACTACTGCAGGGGCAGTAGTACAGCCAGCTGTGGCTGCGATTGGGGTCGCTCAAGCATTATCGGATCAATTTAAGCAGATGCTTAAACTTATTCCGGCCCAGCAGGCAGAAAAATTTTCGGATGTCCCTAAGGCCATATGTTTTACGGTAGACGCAATCAAGGATTCTATCCAGCAAGCGTCACGTTTATCGTTATCCCTTATCCATATGAGAAGACTCTTATGGTTAAAAAGCTGGGAGGCTGAGCCCCCATGCAAGAAGCTCCTGGTAGGGTTCCCCTTCCATGGAGGACGACTCTTCGGAGAAGACCTAGATAAATACATTCAGACCATTTCAAACGGCAAGAGTACTCTCTTGCCAACTAAGAAGAAGGTTCAGGGACCTGCGTTTAAACGACAGTATTCCCCTGGGCAGGGGCCCTCTAATGCCAAGCAGTATCGACGGCCTCCTGCAAAAGCAAACTTCGGCTTCAACAGCAGATCACAAGGACAGGCTGTTAGAGGCAAAAGGCAGTGGTTTCGCAAACCAGCAAAACCAGCCCCCAAGCCAACCTTATGAAGGGGCGCCCCCACCCACGAAGGTGGGGGGAAGGCTGCGACTCTTTTCAGAGATTTGGGAAGCCAGCATTCCCGACGAGTGGGTACGGTCTTCCGTGGCCACAGGCTACAAATTAGATTTCCTAAGGTTTCCTCCTCCTCATTTCCAGAAGTCGAGGATTCCAAACGATCCGGAAAAGGGAGCCGCATTAAGATCGGCATTAGATCATCTACTTTCCCAGGAAGTAATAGTAGAGGTACCAGTCCTGGAACAGGGGCTGGGTTTCTACTCCAACCTATTCATCATCCCAAAATCCAATGGAGATGTCAGGCCAATTTTGGACCTAAAGATGGTAAATGCATATCTAAAGATCCGCTCATTTCGGATGGAATCCGTGCGGTCAGCAGCTGCCACACTCCAGAAGGACGACTTCATGGCGTCCATAGACATAAAGGATGCCTACCTTCATGTTCCAATTTATCAGCCACATCAAAGATATCTACGCTTCATGGTGGCTTCGCGTCACTTCCAATTCGTGGCGCTTGCCTTCGGGTTGGCTACGGCCCCCCGGGTGTTCACGAAGGTCCTAGCTCCAATCCTAGCCAAACTAAGGATCCAAGGGGTCACGATCCTAGCATACCTGGACGACCTCCTAGTCATAGATCACTCGTCTCCCGGCTTGGAGCGAGCAGTGGCCCTCACGGTCCAATACCTCGAGAGGTTCGGCTGGGTCCTAAATCGAGAAAAGTCAGCTTTCCAGCCCACAAAGCAGTTGGAATATCTCGGCATGAGATTAGACACAGAACAACAAGGAGTGTTCCTACCTCTGAGGAAGGTAAAAGCCATCAAGGAATTAATCCTACTGGTTCTAAGCAAGAAAGAACCGACTATTCGCCTATGTATGAGGTTACTAGGCAAGATGGTGGCCACATTCGAGGCGGTACCATACGCCCAGAGCCACACTCGCATCCTACAGGCAGCCATCCTGTCAGCATGGAGCAGAAGGCCACAGGCCTTGGATATCCCGTTGCCGCTCTCATCAAGAGTCCGACAAAGTCTGTGTTGGTGGTTAGACCCTCAGAATCTACTGAAGGGGAGGTCTTTCAGCCCAGTGGCTTGGAAGATAGTGACCACAGACGCCAGCCTGACGGGCTGGGGAGCAATTTTGGATGGTTGCACTCGCCAAGGTACTTGGGCAAAGCCAGAGAAGCAGTTGCCCATCAACATCTTGGAGCTCAGAGCTGCTCGACTAGCCCTCAGGGCTTGGACGTCAAAATTGCAGGGGTTCCCGGTGAGAATTCAATCAGACAATGCCACGGCCGTGGCACACATAAATCACCAAGGGGGAACCAGGAGTCAAACCGCTCAGAGAGAGGTGAGCTTGATTCTTCTATGGGCAGAGGCTCATGTGCCCTGCATATCGGCAATATTCATTCCAGGAGTGGACAACTTTCAGGCGGACTTCTTAAGCCGCCAGACTCTATGGCCGGGGGAATGGTCTCTGCATCCACTAGTCTTTCAAGCACTCTGCCAAAGATGGGGAGTGCCGGACGTGGATATCATGGCATCGAGACTCAACAAGAAACTAGACAGGTTCATGTCCCGCTCAAGGGATCCGATGGCCTGCGGAACCGATGCGTTGGTTTGCCCTTGGCATCAGTTCAAACTTCTTTATGCGTTTCCCCCGCTCCAGTTACTACCCCGCCTGCTGCGCAGGATCCGGGTGGAGCACATACCAGTCATCCTGGTAGCTCCAGCATGGCCCAGAAGGGCATGGTACTCACTAATCTTAAGGATGGTAGTGGGAGACCCTTGGACTCTTCCTCTACGGCCAGACCTGCTATCGCAAGGTCCGATCCTCCACCCTGCCTTACGGCATCTAAATTTGACGGCCTGGAAGCTGAATCCCTGATTCTCAGGGGTAGAGGTCTGTCTCAGAAAGTAATCTCTACCCTAATCAGAGCCAGGAAACCGGTCTCTAGGGTGATTTATTACAGGGTCTGGAAGGCCTATGTAGGCTGGTGTGAGTCCAAGCGATGGCTTTCTCGCAAATTTACCATCGATAGAGTATTAAGTTTTCTCCAGCTAGGAGTGGATAAAGGATTGGCATTAAGCACAATCAAAGGACAGATTTCTGCTCTGTCAGTGTGGTTTCAGCGGCCGCTGGCCACCCACTCGCTGGTTAAGACCTTCCTTCAAGGGGTCTTACGTATTAGACCTCCAGTTAAATCCCCGCTTTGTCCGTGGGATTTAAATCTTGTTCTGTCAAAGTTTACAGAAACAACCGTTTGAGCCGTTGGCTGATATTCCTTTGGTTCTACTGACAAGGAAGTTAGTATTTTTGGTTGCCATAGTTTCCGCAAGAAGAGTTTCGGAGCTGGCAGCCTTATCCTGTAAGGAACCATATCTTGTTTTTCATAAGGACAGGGTCGTTCTCCGCCCTCATCCTTCCTTCCTTCCGAAGGTCATATCCAGTTTTCATTTGAACCAGGATTTGGTATTACCATCCTTCTTCCCTAAACCTACTTCCAGAAAGGAAGGGTTGCTGCATACCTTGGATATTGTCAGGGCCATGAAGGCCTATCTTAAAGCTACAAAGAAGATCCGGAAGACAGATGTGCTGTTCATTCTACCGGATGGGCCCAAGAAGGGGCAGGCAGCTGCAAAGTCCACCATTTCTAGGTGGATTAAGCAATTAATCACTCAGGCCTACGGCTTGAAAGGGTTGCCTCCTCCAGTATCATTAAAGGCTCATTCTACTAGAGCCATGGGCGCCTCCTGGGCAGCACACCACCAGATCTCTATGGCTCAAGTTTGCAAGGCGGCAACCTGGTCTTCTGTCCACACGTTTACAAAATTCTACAAGTTGGACGTAAGAAGGAATACTGATACTGCCTTCGGGCAGGCAGTGCTGCAGGCTGCAGTTTGAGACCCTCGGATTCCGGGGGCTCCTCTTGTTCGAGTTAAATTTAAAATTTTTTATTTTTCTCAACTAAGTTGGATTTATTATGATTTGAGTATATCTCTAAATTAAATCCTTTTGTCTTGGAGATGTTCTCCCTCCCCTCATTGTAAGCATTGCTTTGGGACATCCCATATAGTAATGAATGCCGCTCTGTGTCCCGTGATGTACGATAAAGAAAAAGAGATTTTTAATACAGCTTACCTGTAAAATCTTTTTCTTGGAGTACATCACGGGACACAGAGCTCCCACCCCTCTTTTTTTGAGGACCATTTTGGGAGGCATACTGCTTGCTACAAAACTGAGGTACTCCTCCTGTGGGAGGGGGTTATATAGGGAGGGGCATTTCCTGTTTGAGATTGCCAGTGTCTACACCTGAAGGTACTCCATATAACCCATATAGTAATGAATGCCGCTCTGTGTCCCGTGATGTACTCCAAGAAAAAGATTTTACAGGTAAGCTGTATTAAAAATCTCTTTTTTATAAATTTGAAAAGTTTTCAAACAAACTTCTTTTACCTTGTCATTATGAGGTGTTTGTAGAATTTTGAGAAAAATAACGTATTTAATCTTTTTTAGCATTAGGCTGAAAATAACATGTGGAAAAAGTGAAGCGATGTGATTAATTTCCCGATGCACTGTATTATTTTGGTCTGCAAAAGAACTGTTGCCAAAACTGTAAAAACAAGGGGCTCGAAGATTGATGCGGTTAAGCCCGGCCATGCATGGATCGAAATTCAGCTATTTCAGCAAGGACCGGACAAATTTCTACTCGTGTATAAGCAATGTGGTTGTACAGAAGTCGATCTAGCAATCGACCTCTGTACAACCCCCTATAGGATTTTTGCCCTCAATCAGCTATAACTGCAGCGCTGATCAGTGTATTCTGACAGCTGTTAGAATACAAAGACAAAGTTGGGAGGTTTTCCCCATCCACATAAAGTATGGGGATGAGGGAATCGATCTTTTTTTTTTTTTTTTTTTTTTTTTATATATAAATAAAACTGTTGGTTGAACGAAACAAGGGAGTACTGTTATGGGGGGCCCATGACTGCAGGGAGGACTGTGATGGGGGGCCATCTATGGGCTGCTTTAGACTACATTCACTCTTGATTTTAAAAGGCTTTTTTTTTTTTTGCGTTCAATGGAAGGGAATTGTTTTGGAACTTCTTTGGAAATGGATTGCACATTTTTGGCCCCATGCATTATTATTATTATTATGGTAGCCTGAAAAATGAATAAAGTTAGTTACATTATCATGATCATATGCACTGCTCTGTGCACACTACTAATCTCATAATACATGCCAGGAGAAATCAAGAGGGTAGCTACATTCCCATACACAGTGTAACCATGAAGAACAAATGTAGCCACCGTGTAACACAGGGGTCCCAAGCCCTGGGCCTCTCGTTAAGTGGGCCGCCGTCGCACAGCAGGAGGTTTGTTCTGCCATAGGCCATTTAGCAGCCTGTGCCTATTCTCCCAGGCCTCCTGCCTATCGACTGATGTCATTCTATTAGCAGGGCAGAGGGCGGAAGCAGTTGCAAGTCGGGACAGAGACCCGGAGACTTTTCATAATAACAAGCGTGTAATCACCCCCTTGTTAATATGATGTTTGGCAGCTCCCATTCTGTTCTGATCTGCGGAGACCTGGAGAATAGATGCAGGCTGCTAACTGCCTCTGCCCTGCTAAAGGTACGACACTGCAGGGGAGGCAGAGATTAAAAGGGGCACTGCAGGGAGCACTGTGATGGGGGGCCCATGACTGCAGGGAGGACTGTGATGGGGGGCCCATGACTGCAGGGAGGACTGTGATGGGGGGCCCATGACTGCAGGGAGGACTGTGATGGGGGGCCCATGACTGCAGGGAGGACTGTGATGGGGGGCCCATGACTGCAGGGAGGACTGTGATGGGGGGCCCATGACTGCAGGGAGGACTGTGATGGGGGGCCCATGACTACAGGGAGGACTGTGATGAGGGGCCCATGACTGCAGGGAGGACTGTGATAGAGGACTGCACTGTAACTTACAGTGCAGTCCCCTATGTATCGCAGAGCAGGGGGATGGTGAGACTCCGTTAACCGTCTGCCCCATCTGTTAAACCAGAATTAAGTTAAATACCTGACAATGGTCATGTTTACATTATGATTTATTTTTGTACAATTTATTTTTTGGAAGGTTTTTTTTTTTTTTTTTTATCAAGTCTGGAAGATTTCAAAACTTCTGTTATTGAGACAGCATTTCAGGTCAATAACTCTGCAACTTAAGATCTATATCTCTTTATTGGAAACCACAAATCATATTCACACCTGGTTAATATCAAGTAGATTGGAGCAAATGCCTGAGCTGAGCTCTCGGTACTGGTTGTTAAGCACATCAATATACCGATCAGACTTTTACAGAGCAATAAAGTGTTCGAAATAAAACCAGAGATCCAGCTTCTAATACTCTGCAAAACTCCCTGGGTTTATGAAGTAATCAAGCAGTTTACCTGAACCAAAATCATTTTCACATGTTAAACAGTAGGGTATGTTTGCCCACGAGGCCATACATTGTCTGCCTACTTTAAAGGCTTTATAAGCTAAAATGCAGACACTGTAGTCGTAACGTTCTAGTGTGAGAATTTAGCTGTTAAACTCATGCTAACTTTGTAAACAATGCTGCAGGGGCAACAGTGTAAACAAAAACTAGACCGTTGAGAGGTTCTACTTCTTGTTGCCACTCACAGCCCCTAAGTCACTAAAAATCCTTCTACACATATTTCACTGTTGGTAGGGGGTAAGGGATGGCATGGGGACCATATGCAGTAAAGTGATTTTTTCCCCCATAAAACCATTGAGTCCCAGGGTATCCACCCCCAGTGATATCTGTTTTGAACATTATACCTTTCTTAGGTTTTCTTGTTCACCATAACAGGTTCTTTGTCATCTTGTGTGTGTGTGTGGGGGGTGGGGCACGCCCTAAGGCACAAACTGCAGAGTCCTCTTCCTCTCTATCTGTTTCTCCATTCTCTCGACATCCACTTCCAGACCCTTTCAAGTTCGGCTCCTTATCTACCTGCAAGCCTTTGCCAATACCTCAGACAAGCATTCCTCTGTAGGAAGTTGCACATCTATTTTTCCATAGTTGGAGGCAGGGGTTAACCTATGTGGATGCTTGCATCTTAGACATTTAGGTGCAGAAAGCAGTACCACAGGGCTTTACGCTAGAGATTCATTCCCTGTCCCCATCCTCTTGTTTCTCACCTTCAGGCTTTCTGTGTCACTGCACAGATTAGCAGTAGAGATGGGCTTGGGCATTTTTGGGATCCTAGACCCAACCTTCCCTCTTCTGCTAGGAAGCAGACACTGCTAATCACAGGCAGTGAGACATTTCCCAGTCTTCAGCTGCACAGACCATGAAATGTCTATTGGCTGTGATTAGTGGTGTGCAGGATCGCACAGGTGGGTTGGGACTAGGTCAAGCCCGAGCCTATCTCTAATTAGCAGATCTGCATTGAGCGTTCCTGAGTCGTTTAGGTCAAAATATCATTACGCTAGTTCATTTGGCTAAGTTTTTGGACAGATCAATTTATCTATCAGGGAGGATCAAGTTGTTCCTTATCTGGCAGCTCAGGGATCTGGATCTGGAGTTGGCTGCCAGAGCAGTGACCGAGCTGTTCCTGGTCATTGTTCATATTTGGGAGCTACTGGACGGATCCTGGTCATGTGATCAGGGGCTTCAGATCATGTGAGCTGCGTGACAGCTACTCACACCAGTCACATAATTGTGAAGCCCAACGCTGCCTCCTGGGCTTTAGAGCCCTTTTAAAGGGTTGCTCAGGCAGAAGAGGTTAATTGACAAATTAAAACATCCTTATTTGATAGCATTTTTCAAAAATGACTAACATGTTTCAACAATACAGTATATAGCTAATTCATTTATCTCAAGATGATTTTAGTAGCATTTTCTATCTGCTTGTGCTTTCTGATCATTTCCACCTATTTCTGCAGACGGTTTGCTCGGCTTGTAGTCTCCCCTGTCAGTCCAGCTGTGTTCAGTTCCTTGTCTTGTTCTGTAGCTTAGCAATAACTTTCCTCCTGAACGTGGCAGTGTTCTTTGATGTATTTAACATGTTTGTTAATATTTTAGATGTAAATCCTGGGAATTGATAGAAGTTAGAGTAGCGCCGCTGGCTGGCACACATTGAAGCAGTTCTCAAATATATCACTTGTCTGGTTTTCAGTGTTTTTTGCCTTCTGGAAAATGTGCATTAGTCAGTTGCTGGTTATTTTTTTGGTTAGGTTAATAAAACAGGATATACAGTTTCTGTATCGTAATTCTATATTTTTAGAGCTTGTTCTTTAAGACTGTGGAAAGCACATGGATGACTTGCAGATTTCTATAACCACAAACAACCAGTAATAGGTATGTTTTCTTGGGTGGTATAGCCTCCCTGATTGGTTGGTATGGGTTATTTCACTTTCTGTAAATTAGGCCTTATGTACAGACTGCATGTCTCTCTGTGTCACAATGTCATTTTGCTAGAATTTTACACTTTTATATCCACCATACTCGCTTTATTTTACTCATTGTATTGGAAAGATTTGGGTCACAAGGCTGTTTTTCTAACAATTCGGCATAATGTAATCATCAACTTAACCTGTGAGGAGAGACATAAGGGAGCAGCCGTCAATTACTTTTTTTACACTGCCGACAAATTTTTGTTAGGCTTGGGGGGGGGGGGGGGTAATACTTTTTTGTGGTTGTCAGAATAAACTGGGATCCATGTGACGTCATTGGAGTGTGCTTGGAGCGTGGACGGCTCTGTATAGGCAGTGCGGTAGAATTTGGCTTGGGGCAAAGGAGGAGTTTATTTGCACTCATTTATTTTTAACATTAATGTAATTTAGAAATCCGTATACTTCTTCTGAAGGCTGTCTGCCACTTCCTCTAGGTGTTAAACCCAGTGTTAGGCTGAGAGCAGTGTCCACATTTTGCATGTTTCCTTCTAAAATAAGGAATGGACCTAAATTGCATTAAAGGTCGCACCAAAGTAGTGCAGGCACCTTTTCAAAATCACTGCAACTTTAATCGATCTGAACAGGTGCCATTGAAAAGAATGGGCTGTGATTTTTCATGTCCCAAGTCGCACAAGTGTGAATGGAGCTTAAGGGTTTTTTTTCTTTCCCACCCTGTGATTGGATAAAGAAAGGAGAAGCAGTAGATGGACAAACTCCTCTGTCACTCTTGTGGGAATGCGTTTTTTTTTTCTTGTTGGCACATACGCATACTAGCGCAACTGATTGGCTTCTTGTGCTGCTTCTCAGTCTCCCAGGCTTGATTCTGTTGTACTGTGAGTTTACATGATACCAGATCAAATTCAGGTTCTTAAACTGACTGTTTTTAAAAACTACACTTAATGAAAAATTAATAAATACAAAGCTTCATTCATTTGTATTTTAAATGCCTGGAGTTTAGCTTTAATGTTTCCATAACCAGCAGAAGTCACACATCTGTTCCTACTGGATTCTAATGAGATGGATTACTTTGTGTGTCTTCCAATCCTCTTGATGGTCCATACTGCACGTCAGCTGTTCAAATTGGAGACGCATGTTCTACATTATATTTGATGTGAAGTTTTTGGACTGAGTATATCAAGTATACAAAGCACAGACAAGGTTTTTGCTTCAGCTTTGTAAATCCCAGATTTCACGTTTCTCAGTTTTTTTATTTTTTTATTTCTGCTATTTTTGACTGTTTTGTGCACATTACAAATACTCATTAATTGGGACCAACTGTGACATACTAACAAGTGACTGCAAAGACTTATTTTTTTCTATAAATAATTTCCTATCTCCATAGTGGCACACAGCACCTCATTTTGCATAATTAGAAAGCATAATTATATTCATAACAATTTCATAATTTGATAATCTTATCTCATCTATCCAGAGCACAGCATATGTTCCGTCAAGCCATGCGCTCGCCCATGATTTGGTTCCATGTGGTGCCTGCTGCTAACAAAGAACCGTATGAACAACTATCCCAAAGTGAGAACAGCTACTACTCCAGCCAACATGCCTCCGACCACCAGTTCATGGACAACAGGAACTTTCACAGTCCCGGTCCTGAGCAGACACTGCAGAGAGTTCCCGGTCCTGAGCAGACACTGCAGAGAGTTCCCCGACAGGGAAACCAGACAGAGCCTATAGACTCTTACTCACACCTACCTCATAGTATCAATTCAGCAGGAAAACCACCAACTGGCCTCACCCCTTCACCACAGCGTGGCGCCAACTGCTCCCCTGCCAGCGGTTACAATACCAAAAAAGGAAAGAAGCTATACATCCAGCTCAAGAAAGGTAAGAGACATTGCTGTACGCTGTCCTTGGGACTTGGGATTTTTTTCACATTTTAATATATATATATATTTTTTATTCAGTGATATTTTATAAATTGTGGCCTTCCTGATTCGCCTATTCTGTGGCTTGACCTAACACTAAGAGGGGTATTAATAAAATAAATAAATGCAGAGCTATTCACGTTGTTTGTCCAGTGAAACCCCCTGTACATTTTCTTCATGCAAATATGGACACATTAGGCTATTTTCAGTACAGGTCAAATGGTATTCTTCATACAGAATAGAGTGCATTTAATAAATAATGCATTATGTTCACTAGATGATCATCAGCTCCATCTATTGGCCATCATGCTGCATTTTCATGATTTACTCTATTCTGTATGACGACTACCATTAATCCTGGAGAAAAAATAGCCTAACAATGGTTGTAACTACTGTATATCGAAGCCAGGACGAAATCAGAACATGATTTACTCGCCCTGTGAATACTACATTTTGCTTTGCATTTATGAAATTATAAACTCAGAATAAACAAGTTGCAGATGTAATAAAGGCACTACAAGAAAACAAATAACACATAAAGTGCACTACTTGGTTCTAAAAGCCAAATAGTTGGAAAAAATGTGTACTGCAATAGTTGACTTATGAATGGATCTTAACGAGCAGGGCCCTCTGATCCCTCCTGTATTGATTTGTATTGTGACTGTACTGTCTTCCCTGATGTAAAGCGCTGAGCAAACTGTTGGCGCTATATAAATCCTGTATAATAATAATAAACCAAATCGTGTTAGAAGTCCCAATATAAGGCATATTCCAGGTCATTTGCACATAAAGGTATCCCAAGTATGGTTTCTCCTGGTGGTGAGGCTACTTCTCAAGCGGGCTGGGAACCTGATGGCTGTGGAAACAAAATGCAGGGAAGGGGGAAGAGAGAAGCGCAGAAACATTTAATTGGAGTAAACAAGAAGAGATAAAATACACTCACAATGTGACTACAGGCTTGTCAGGTGGACAGTGTTGGCACAAAGGCGTCCAGGACACAGGAGCGGGTGCCTGGTGTGAGTCTCCGCCGTGGCCATAGTTGAATTGGGAAGAGGCCAGCCGGGTCTCTTGGGGAGGAGACGGAGTGAAGCTGTTAAACCTGGTGCAACCTGCCGTGATAGTGGCCAATAGAAATGTGTTTTGGAGACAAGGCAACACCTCCTTTGTCAGCCTTTAATTTATCTGCCGGGTTAGCTTCTGAGACACTTTTTCTAGACAAAAAAAAAGTCAAAAGTATATGCCTACATAGAACTCCTCTAGTGAAGGCTATTTATAGCTAAGCTGTCTGCTTAGCGGCATCCCCATTCCTTTTTTTCTTTCAATCTGTTTTATCAGAAGAAAGTCAAAATACAAAAATGTCATTGTACAATAAGGGTTGCACAGGCTGGCGCCCCAGCCACAATGCATCATAAGTATGTCAGTTTACACTAGCACATAGCACAAAACAGACACCATTGTTCCGTCTGGCGTAGCGTATCTCGGATACACTACGCCGCAACTTACAGCGTATTTTCTGTATCCTCAAAGAATTTGCGCGGTAAGTTATGGCGGCGTAGTGTAACTGTCGGCGTAAGGGCGCGCAATTCAAATGCATGAGATGGGGGCGTGTTTTATGTTAATACGTCTTGACCCGACGTAAATTACGTTTTTTCTGAACGGCGCATGCGCCGTTCGTGGGGGTATCCCAGTGCGCATGCTCCAAATTAACCCGCAACAACCCCGTGCTTTCGATGTGAACGTCATTCTACGCAAAACCCTATTCGCGAACGACTTGCGCAAACGACGTAAAAATTTGACGCGGGAACGACGTCCATACCTAACAAAGGATACGCCTCATATAGCAGGGGTAACTTTATGCCGGAAAAAGCCTGACGGAAACGACGAAAAAAAAATGGAATCGGGCTATGGCAGGTTTGACAGCCAATAACATAAAAATAGATCAACCTTTGAGTAGAACGCGCACTGTCATCAACCTTTTCATTTAATAGAGCTATATGGGGTAGCTGTGGAACAGGTATATCCCACCAAATGGGCAACATGGTACCCAAGGTATGACAGCCCCAAAAACATGAAGGTGAGGAGGTCGGTAACAGCCTCCCAGGATGTGCTGGGACCATATACCATCTCATAAGGACCTTAACACTCGCCTGCACTAAAGAGACATTTAGTATACCCTTATAGGCAGCATGAAAGGGAGTGCCAATGGTCCAGGTCTTACTCAGAGGCTAAATCCAAGTCTCACGCCTGCATGCAAGGTAATTTGACACTTGAGTCACGCAAGAGCCAGTAGATAATGGAAATCCCTCCCCTCTGTCGATCATTCTGCACACATCAACTGTCATAGGGGGTTGCTTTGGGGTCCTGACATACCTCATGGCCTAATGACCAAAGGAAATTAGAAATTTGAAAAAATTAAAAGTTCCTGACAACGGCATCTTCAGTCGTGGCTTACAATGTGTTGGGGTGAAAGGGCCTCAGAGGGTAAGGAAGTGACGAATGCAGTACAAATTCTTGTTGAGCCACCAACGGAAAGCTTCAAGGTCTCGACCAGGGGGAAAGGCTGGGTTATTGAAAAGATGGGCCTGCGGGGAATGCTTAAGGTTGTACCAGACACTATCCCAAACAGCCAAGGAATTTGATAACGTAGGGACAAGAATGGGGAACATATCTCTTCTGGGTTGCCATTTGAGGTAACCTACTGTTTTTTTTTTTTTGCCCGCTGTACTCTCCGTAGCCACCCATTCAGGTTTTTCACTTTGGGAATAAACTACCGATAGTTTAGCTATCTGGGCTGCTTGATGATATAGTATAAGATGTGGTAGGCCGAGGCTGCCCTTCTTTTTGTGAGCCAGCAACACTTGTTTAGAAGCTCTGTGGTTCTTGCCGTTTCATCCCCATTCCTTTTAAGAGCGGCACCCTCTCTTTGTGAAATCTCCCTGAATGATATTGCTGGGAGGTCAGTCATACCAAAATACATAAAACCCTGCATCTCTTGCCATCCTTCCATCAAGAATGGGATTTTCTTTTACCCTTCAGGCACTGGATGGTACAGTGCCTATACCAAATACAGGTATATGAGTGCTATACTGACTGTGTATATGACCAAAAATTGTAGGCACCCCTCAGTTGTTGTTTCCAGTGAATGTTACTGTTACAATGTAAAAAGACCTAGATCAGGCATGTCCAACCTGTGGCCCAAGATGGCTATGAATGGGGCCCAACAGAAAATTGTAAACTGGACTTTTAAAAATGTTATCTTCCTCCCCCCAAAAATTCCCTCTCTTTACAATAACGCCTTATTCATGTCATCAGTTTTTGACAGCACCCATAATATTTGTGAGCAACTATTTTCGAGGATGAAGCACACAAAGGCGAAATTAGAACCAAAATATCTGATGAGCACATTGAGAACTGCTGCTTCGTCCGTCCAACCAGATATCGATGTGTTTATCAGCAATCATGTCAAATATTCTACTTAGGAAACATTTTTACAAGAAAAATTTAGTTTTATTACTCAGGTTATCTATATCCACTTGACTCTGCCCCCCCTTGTAAAAATAAAAAAAGAATAATATATTTTTTTACTTTACTTTAAAAAAAATGTAAGCAAATTTCTTCAATTTAGGCCAATATGTATTCTGCATATTTTTGGTAAGCAAAATCCCAATAAGCATAAATTGGTTTGCACAAAAGTTTTAGCGTTTTTCAAACTGTGGGACATATTTATGGAATTTTTATTTTACCAGTAATGGTGGCGATCAGCGACTTTAATATTGCGGCAAAACCAGCTCCGCAAAGACGTTGCTTGATCTATTTTGGGTGAGAAGCCTTCATAGAGTGCTCACCTTAAGCCTACACTTTTTTGGTAAACCAGAATACCATTTGTTGGCCAGGTCATTTTGCCAACTTAAGGATTTTTTTTTAATGTGTCCAGCAAGCTCATTTAGGGCTGATGGTCAGCTGTGCACTAACGTTTGACCATATAGTGTATTATTGTCTGTATAAAGATCCCCAATGGAAAAGGGAAGACATTTTAGTTTTTAGACAAGCCAGTTATGCTGAAGATGCCGGCTTCAGTTTGCAAATAATTTGAGGAATAATTTAAATTACAGTTTCAAAAAGGTATAATACTCCTTCCAAGCTCTGCTTTTGTAACGCCAGAAACTTCATAGATTCCATCACTTAGAAATTCTCTCTTTAAAATGAATGAAAGGAGAGAATAAAGCCTTGAGGATTATGGAGAGAGATAGCAGAGATCAGTCAGGTCACATGACTGCATCTCACGTTGACACTATTTGACTATTCTATTCCGTCAGTCTCATTTTTTCTCCTTCCACAATTTAATCCTGTTACATAGAACGGCCTATCAGATGGTAAATGATTAACTACTTAAATGTGAAGAAAAAAAATAACTTTATCCTGCAGAAAATGTAAATACATGTAGTCACATTGGGAGTATTTTTACTTCCACCCTTGAAACCCTGTACACACGACCGGGATTCCCGGTGGTATAAAGTCCGAAAACCAAGAACCTGCTTGGTAAAGTTTCCCCGTGTACATACGGTCGGGAAACTGCGCGGAGAGCTTTGGCCGGGAATCCTGGCCATGTGTATGCTCCCTCGCATAGGAAAACTGCTGGGGTTAAAACCGCTGGGAATCCCGGCAGGAAAATAGAGAGCAGGTTCTCTATTTTCCCGCTGGGATTCCCCACAGTTTTCCTGTCCTGTAAACTGTGAGGATGCATACACACGGACAGTTTTCCTGGCCAAAAGCTCTCCTGGCAGTTTTCCTGCCATGAAAACAGGTTGTGTGTATGGGGCTTAAGTCACGATCAAGTGAAAACTTTTATTTTTAAGCATTCAATGCTTTTTATGATCCATAACCATGTCTATTACATCTGCGTTAGACATACAGTAATTGAATGTTTCCTAGTAGATTACCAGTGTAATGGAAGCTGCTCTTGTAGATAATTGTCTCTAATTTTAATTACAGAAATAATTATCTGTGTCATTGAGAGATTTGCAGCGGGGATACATGTTTGTACGTGATTCATAGATAAAATGTGATGTGTGTCCTTTTTTAGTAGCCTATTCCGTCAACAACAATTTTGCTTGCCAATGGTTAGGATTTTTTTGCTGAATAAATTTGGAGTGGGCAAATGAATTTTATATCCTTGTTTTGGCAATAGAGATGCCAAGTAATGCACCTGTTTCTTTCTAACATATGGCCTTAAGGAAGCATCCAGCCTTTCACCATGGAATTTTTTATAGGGGGGTCCTGTATTAAAGGTGTACTGGTGTAACCTTCGGGCTGTGGATTCAAATATGTTTGGCCAAACGTTTTTTCTTTTATTTTGTCTGTTTACCATTAGAAATTTGTTTTTCACTTGCTGCCTTAGAGGTCCAACTAGAGGTTAAAGCAGATCACCTAAAATCAGGGAAATTACCCCTTTAGGCCCCTTCCACATGGGGTGGATTCTTTTATGATCAGTAGGGGATCAGCTCACAGCAGAGCGGGTGGATGACGCATCCGTGTCCGCTCAGTTTCTGCAGAGTGGACACGGGGGAAGCCTATTTTGCTGTATGGACGGCTGGGTGTAAATGGACTCTGCTGTCCATTTACACCTGACTACCGTCCGATCCAAAGTGGACCAGACTAGACCCAAAGGTAGGTTAGTGTAAACAGACAACTCAGTTTACACACGCCTGTCCATAGGAATGCTTGGACCTTCCGATCAGGTCCGCCTGAAAATGACAGGAGAACCTGATCAGATCGCCTGTGTGAAAGGGTCCTTAGACAGTTCTTCCCACAACTGGTGTCCTCGTTGGATATTTTTATGGGCAGCTCTACATTTTTTTTATTCCCCTCCAGTTTCTGACGGCAATAGTTTTCTTTTTTTTTTTTCAGTCTTTTCCCCCTTTATTTTCATCTAGTAGTCATGCAGTGGCAGTTCCTGTCTGTTTGTTTTCTTCTACTGTATCTGATGGGGGAAGCAATGGTTGTAACACAGGCTGGATTTAAAAAATGTCTGCCTTGATTCATCTCCATTACATGGTGGATCAATCGGACTAGTCGTTTTTACAGTAATGATACATTTCTTTGTGCTTTTCTTCAAGCGCATTGGCAGTAACAAAGACACAGCATTTCTGTATTTTATTAACTTGCTGAAATTGTACTTGGCTTAAAAAGTAAAAATTATTGCAGCCACTACATTTTAAGGACTGGTGAAGTTCAGCTTTAAATGGCAGGTAAGTGGGGAGGCTTATGAGTGGTACCATGGTACTTTAACTTTTAGGTGCTGGGCTTCTTGAAAGTTTACATCTACTTTAAGGTCTGACACAACTAGTATACAGGGGTGCTGATTTACTGGAGAGTGCAAAATCTGATGCAGCTGTGCATGGTAGCCAACTCCACTTTCATAGGAAGAAAAATGGCAAAGACAAAATAATCTAGCGCATACAATTGCGACACTAATCATATTGTGATTTAATGTTATTAACAATTATCTTTCCTTTTCAATCTGCAGCCATTGGAATTTTCTGAGAATGCATTGCAATATGGCTATCTGGAGTTGTTCTGTACAGTGTACTGTGCACCCCCCAGATACATAATTTCCTGCTTGTGTGATTGGCTCACCAGTTTTCCCAGAAGTCTGCCTTATGCTGACCATACACTATATGAAAAATTAGCGATTTTTTTTTCTTTTCGGCCAGTTAATGGGCAGAACATCGATAATCGTTGGGACGTTTTTGAGCCAAAAAAAGGCCATGTTTGGAAATTTTCTGCCAAATGAACGATAAATTGAAGGGTTAATGTGTTTCCCATCCGAACTGTCTGCACTAGGTATATGTAAAAAAAATGAACAAAAAAATGCATTAATTTACGTCCACTGAATCATTTATCGGTCATTACATGATGCCACTATAGTTTGCGCTCACGGCCGAATGTTCGTTTTTTCGAAAGTTGGTTGGGCCAAAAATACATTTTTGGAGAGATACTTTCGTCTAAAGGGATGCAGGCCCAGCAGATTTCTTCATTGGTGCTCTGCAGCTGCACACCTGACAGTTCATTATGAAACCACACCCATTAGACCCACTTAGTACAGAGGCACAGAGAATCACACAGGGATTTAATCAGAATAACAAAAGGTAGGAATCTGCAACAAACTCTGTTATCCTTGCACAGATCACCCAGAGTGGAATTATTTTTTCTCAACAAAAGTGGAGTTGCGCTTTAAGCTTTGACATAAAAACCTGGAAGCAGATTTTGCAGTTTAAGTAAATCAATCCCAGAGTCTTCATATGACATCACAGCTATGTCCTGTATGATAGTTCAGAAACATTGGTATTGTTATGAAGCTAGTGCAAAGTTTTTTTTTTATTTTGCCCCTTATATTTTATGTTGGAGAAGAGAAACGGATTTTTATACTTTAAAACCCTTTTTCATTAGGAAATTTTGCTTAATACAGTACATCTGAAGATGTGAAGAGCTTTCCTGGAAGTGAATCACTTTTTGTGTTGCACATATCCTTTGCACAGTCTAGTAGGTGCACAATACTCTGATTTATATGATCTTGAATTATTCTGCTGTGAGCTATGACAGCTTTGACCAAGTGTTGAGTATTTTGGAACAAATTGAATAAAGTGAAAGCTTTTCGCAGTTATTTAACATTGAAAGGTGTGCTCTATTATGCTCTCTTTAGAGGACTGTTAATACAAACACGAGTGAGGAGGTTCCAGAGCTGCTCAAATTAGTTTTAATTCTTCACTCTTTGAACTATTTCCAGCAACTCGGCAATACCTGACAATGTCACTAGACACTCATAGATTTTAAACAGAGTGGTTTAGAACTATACGTGATTGTGAAGTGTTCTCCAACTATGGATCTGTAAACACTTTGAGAAAATACTGTATGTAGTTAAATCCAGGCAGACCGCTCAAGTCACAGTTGAAAATCACATGCACTGATTTATCTTTCGGAGGGTTTGTAATTCTGTTCATCCTCTTTTGTGACTTCTCCTACACCTCTGCCAGACAGCATAGCCAGAAGGGTGACACTGCTTACAGTTAGAGCTTAGTGCAAACTAAGCCTCACCTTAAAATGGGCCATTTTTAGTATGCAGTCTGGTGTGCACAGGTTTTTTAACATTTTTGAAATATGACAGAATGGCAGTCTGTTTCCATTTGTGCAGGGACCGACAGGGACTTCAGGTGAGTTGTAGTTGTGGGGCATCCCCTCATAGCCTAGAGATTGGACAATAAAGGACCAGCAGTTCACTGATAAAGTTCATTGGGGGGGGGGGGGGGGATTCAGCATGTTTCTGTTGGCACATGTCCATGGAAGAATCCCTGAATCCTTCCCTATACCTTTTCCAGCCTAAATATTATAAGACACGCATTGATAAAGGTTTTTAGTAAGAAAGATTTATGTACTTACTGTATGATAGTGATATGTAAAAATATATTGATTAAAGCAAATCTCAGCCCAAAAAAAAAAAAAAAAATGTAATGTATTGCAGCTTACCAGTCAATAAAGCAGAGTCCCACCCAAAAATGGAACTTCCGCTTTAAGGCAAGGTGACCCCCTGACATGCCACATTTTGCCTATCATTTTTTTTTGGGGGGGGGGGGGTGGCAAGGTTCCAGCTCCTACTACTTCCTGTGCCTCTGCGGTGCCAGAAGGAAGTTCACCTCTCCCCCCTCCCTCTCGGCAATCGTCTGGGACACGTCACAGGACCCAGATGATTGCTCGGCCAGTCACAGTGCACAGCACAGCTCAGGCATGCCCGGCTGTGACAATGTCGGTGCCGTGGAGAGGAGGGGGAGACAAGCGGGGCTTCGTTCCCCCTTATTGCTGGACCCTGGACAGGTAAGTCCGATTATTTAAAAGTCAGCTGCTGCAGTATTTGTAGCGACTGACTTTTTTTTTTGTAGGAACTCCGCTTGTGGTGGCTGCAATAGTTTTTTGTTTTTGAGATTTTTGTCATTACTTTTCATCAGGTGATCCTGCCAGGAACATCCTGTCCTTTGACAATGCTTATTTGCTACTGAGGCTCCATTCACACCTGAGTGTATCAATTTACTTGTGTTTTTCTGTAGTTTTTTTACAAGCTTTTTTGCAGCTTTTAAAAGCATTTTAGAAGCATTTTACAGCTTCAGATGTTTGTTTAGCCAAAAGGAAGAACTAGGGGGAGATGAGGGAGAGGAAGTTAGGTGTGGAGAGCTGTTTGAGCACAAAACGAGCGACAAAGCGATTTGTAAACGCTCAAGTCAGGCGTTAATATTGAAGTCTATGAGGCCAAAAACGCTTGTAATCTGCTAAAAAAGAAGCTCATGTACTTTTTTGAGCTTCAGACATTTTTGCTTCAGGTGACAGAACACTTGTATGTGAACAGGGGCTATTGAAATCAATGGGATTTGACTTGTTGAGCATTTATAGCTACACGCTTCAAACAGAAAATCAGGTGTGAACGGGGCCTTACTGTATTAAATATTATATATGGCTTGGCCCCGTTCACACATGAGCAATTTTCTGCTTGTAGCTCTAAAACACTCACAAGCCAAATCCTGTTCAATTCAATTGCCCCTGTTCACATCTGAGTGTTCTGAAGCAAAACCCCTGAAGCTCAAAAAAGTACATGGGCAGCTTTTTAGCAGATTACAAGCGTTTTTTTGCCCCATAGACTTCAATTGAAATGCTTGACTTGAGCATTTTACGAGAATTTTTCGCTCAAATAGCAGCTCTCCACCCCTAATTTCCCTTCCTTCTCCTCCCCTAGTGCGTTCTATTGGCTAAACAAAAAAGGCCTAAAGCTGTAAAACACTTGTAATACGCTTAAAAAAAACGGCAAAAAAGCTTGAAAAAAAAAAACGCTAGTGAATTGATGCGCTCAGGTGTGAATGGAGCGTTACATTGTCCTGGAGTTTTTTTATGACTGTGGTGTACCTTGAAAGCAAAATCTTCAGCTTTACAAACTGGCACATCATAAAGTCATGTAACAAGAGGTTTCAGACATGTGTAAAAGCACAATGAAAAACCTTCCTAATTTGTTTAGAATAGAGTATATAAATTATTTTTAAATGACATTGCCTATGCTTTCTGACTTTAGCACAGATGCAGTGCTTCCTGGAATATATTAATTCAGTGATTGTTGCCTAGAGATGCTCTTTAAAATGATGGAAATAAAGCTGAGACTTGTAATAATTGCTTCTAGAGAAACCAGAAAGCTGCACAATATTATTAAATGCATATAACTGAATCCCACGCTCATATCGCTTCTCAGCACGGGGCCGGCAGGGATGCATGAAACCTCTCATCCCTTCTGCTGCATCCCTGCTGAGATGCTGCGACAACAAAGGATTAAACAATAATTTTCCGTTTACCACTTCCAAATCTTAATTTCTCACCCTGGATGCCAATTTTACGCTGCAGTTTTCAGATGTAGATAAAAAATAAAATAAAAATCTAATACATATTTTAAATACTGTTGTGCAGATTTAAGTGGGTTGAATGTTGTCATGATGCCCCATGCGAGAGGAATATGTTGGATGTTTTTAACTGGATGTGATGCTTTTTATTTGTATACCATAATGTTTATAGCGGTCTGAGAGCAATCCTTGTTACTTATATTGTATGCTTAAGCCAGAAATGTTTTGACAGTTGAGATGGATAAAAGAAAGGGGACGCACTGGCCTAGTGCATTATCCCACAAATTTTATTAACATAGAATAAAATTAAATAAATGCTACTCTGATGAAGGAGGATATGCCTTTGAAACGCGTTGCCCAGCAGGGACCCCGGACAGGCCCCCCCTTTGCTCCAGTTGCCGGAGAGTTTAGGAGAGTGCAACCAAGTTGGGTTGCCTGATGAGCGCCTTTACTACCTATGTTTGTGAGCAGCATCTAGTTATTTTATTCTATTTTAATAATATTTGTGGCATAATGCATTAGGCTAGTGAGCCTTCTTTTTTTTATCCATCTCTACAGTGTTCTGAGGACAACCCCAGTCCTATTGAGCAGCAAGGCTTTAAAAGAGTTAACCATTTCTGCAACAGAGCAACATATTGTTCCATTGTTGGGTTTCCCACTCATGCGCAGGAGATCATTGTTGTAGCTCGTGTTTTGACAGTCAGCCTAAAATTTAGTCATTAGCTCAGGCATGTTCAAATCTAGTCTGAACCCATGTAAGCGAGTCCACCACAAGCTGTAGCTGAACTGCACCAGTCTGGGCGGAGGCATTCCCATCTCCGCAACCTTGTATGTGCGGCTGTGGATCAGGGAATTCCCTGACTGCATGCAACTGATTGTCCAAATACAGGTGACCGCTTCCTGGTGGGCTCAATAGAATAGGATCTGAACAGACCTCAGTCTATCCCTACTAACATATTCAAACCTTTTTTAAAGTATTATGTAAAAAGGTTTTCTGTCTAAAGGATGGGGCAGTCGGGTTGATTTACTCTTACCTGTTTAGTGTATCTAAATTCAAGAACAAAAACTTATACTTGGTCTACTGTGTCAAAAAAGGGAGGTTTTGCCACTTGCACCAACAGAAAATGTTGTTTTCTATTTAGCCCCAGTGTATTGTGCTCTGGTGTTTAGCTGCAGGCGGAGAACTCCGAGAGTCTGACAGTTGCAGCCACTGGACATGGCTAGACAGTGAAGCTGTATGAACATTTAGGGCAGTGTGTGCCCAAAGATGAATGGCTGGGACGCTGACAATTTCAGTTCTGAGCATTTGTCTCTGGGTTCTTACTGCCCTTATCATTCGGACAGTTAGGCGCACCGTCCAGCTGCAGCAGCTCCTCTCAGTCTTTCATAGTCTGACTGGCTGATAACAGCAGGCTGGATGGGACAATTGTGCCCTCTGCCTGCATCTTAAGGTTTGAGCTGTTTGCATCAGGACTACGCACCCAGTATGCATGGGGCCTTAAAATTAACTTTCATTTACCTTTTGGGTTCAGTTTTAAAAACACACATACTTATCTAGGTGGGTGCTGCATCTGTCCCCCACCTCTACACTGATAACTAAGCGATCAAAGACCACTGCTTGATGCTTGGTCCTCAGTGAGCAGAGAGCTGGTGACTGTTAAGCATCATACACACGATCAGACTTCCATCAGGCAAAAACATGGAATTTTGTTCGAAGGGCGTTGGCCGTGAACTTGTAATGCATTCAGCCAACATACACACAGCTAAGTTTTTTTTTTTTTTCTGCTCTTTAGCGCCACACTTTGGGCAACTTCTGCTGATGTTGTCTGATGGTTAGCATTGGTTTGGAGCATACGTGTTCTTACTTTGATTTTTAGTCCGATTGGATAATCCGATAGAGCACATTTGTTGTCTGACAATTTGAGAGCATGGCTATTCAACATTTGTTGTCGAAAATTCCGACAACAATTGTCAGATGGAGCATACAAATGGGCGGATTATCCGACAAAACTCTTCCATCACACAATTGTTGTCGGAATATCCAATCGTGTGTACGGGCCTGAAGTCATCGGCTCTGTGTTCTACCCCTCCAACGCTTACTGAAGCGATGGGCTGTGAAGCGGGTGACAGCGGCTGGCTCAGGCGCTCAGTGAGGCGCTGAGAGGCTGAGCCATCTGCTGGTCCGAGCATTTGGGCGGATCCCGACATTAAGTCAGCCAACGGCATACTTTAGCCCGCTAACAGCTGAATATGGGTCAGAGGAGTGCAGAATGAAGTGCACTCCTGTGACCCAACCCACAAGAGAAGTAGGGCCAAAAGACATTGTGTCCTACTTCTCTTTTACTATACACTTCAGAGGTAAACTATCACATAACCAAGCCTTCCTTTCAAATAAAGCTTTAGGTAAAAACAAATGAATAAGCAGATGTTGCCTTAAGTAAAATATATATATTGAGATGATCAGCAGTTCCAGGAAATGTAGGCATTTGAAGTTTAATCTCATTGGTTAGTGAGGTCACACATGGCATTTACTGACCAATAAGGGATGGTTCGAAAGAGTTGGGGTATAGTTCAGCTTTTTTTTTTTAAAAGGGCGAGATTTGATATAATGTTAGCAGCCTATTTTTTATTATCTACTTCCCACCACCCCCACCCCCTCCATAATATCCTCAGTTTAAATTGTCCAGAAGGTTTAGTTTACATTTTTATATATATAAAATGGTTCTCAATTGTTTGGATATTAGAAGTCAAAGTATCAGCACTGAAACGTTTCTGCTATTTACAGCTGTATGTATTAGAAGCTGTGTTTTGTGCCCTAATATAGGATTTCAAGCCAATCTAATTATTATTATTTTTTTGATACAGGGGCTGAAGGATTGGGGTTTAGCATCACTTCAAGAGATGTTCCTCTTGGTGGTTCAGCACCAATCTATGTGAAGAACATACTCCCCAGAGGAGCTGCTATTCAAGATGGCAGAATGAAAGCTGGAGATCGACTGCTAGAGGTACTGTGGTTACTTTGATTATGGTAAACGCTGTTTTTACTGGAACTAGAGTGGAACGCCGCCATTTATTTATTATTTTGAACAAAGCGTAGAAGGGTTAAAATATTGTCACTTTTCCTTGCTGGTTCTTGTTGGAGATATTCTCCACCATTCTTGTTGTCCTTGGAACTGTAGATATGAAGACAGCAATAAAAACGTAGCTTTTCCTGTGCTTTTTAGAAATCCAAAAAGTTTTGACTCGAGTTCCACTTCGAATACCTAACAATTGTAATGAAACTCAAGTTGAGATTTAATTGTTTTTGAGACTTGCATTAGGTGTTGCTTAACATTAATACTCCAAAATACCCTAAAAGCTTTGTAACTCTTGAAATATGACAGTGCCTGCCTTTCCTACCCAGCTTCAGTGATTTTGTATTTATTTTTTACAATACATGTGCTGTTTAAGGGCTTCAAAGCTGAACTTCATGCAACTAAACCTCCTTACCTGGTAGAGTGTTAGTAATACACCACCAAGCTCTTTACTTCGTGAGACCACTCTGCAGGCTGCAATTCAGTTAATACAGGCTGAGCTAAAGCCCCGTTCACACGGTCCAAATGTCGGGAACCATTGTTTAAAAAAAAAAACTCAGAAATTTTGGCCCATGTGTATGCCACCCTCTCCAGCAGAAGCTGGAAAACCAGCAGCCGACTGACTCGCCGATCAGCGCTCTCAACCAATGGTGGAGAGCGCTGATCAGAAGGTTCTGGCAGGAGTGCCATCCCCCTGTCAGAATACAACAGCTCAGCAGGGGAGATCGCTATACTAACTTCACATAGTTAGTACAGCGGCTCCAACCAGAGCTGACAGTTTTTTTGTTTTTTTTTGTTCAACCCAAAACTCAAAGTGTACCAGGCTTAATATATGCCTAAGGCTGGCCATAGACTGAGCAAATTTATTTTCTGCAACCATGGGTCCCCGTCGGGAGAACACAGTGATTGCTAACAGCTAAAGCAGCTGCCTGCAATCATTTCATGTAAAATCCAACAGGCTGCTTGTACCCAAGTTGATTGATCCATCAACTTGGGTACATTCAGCCTATCCATACAAGGTTCGATCCAAACTGTCTATGGCCGGCTTAAGCATATAGCAAGGTAATGAAGAAGCAGACTTGGGAGATTATCACTCTACTCTTTCCTTTTAGAAACCTGTTCTGTGCTTAATTTGCTTGCACTGCTGGCATTTTCTCATTCAGTGTTTGCTGCTTACACTGAATGGGAAAGATTACGGGACTTTTGCCAGCTGTATGTGTTTTTTCTTTTTTTCTTTTGGACCCGAAATGATGGAACTGTTTTTTTTTTCTTTAACCACTTGGGATCCGCCTGCCGTCAATTGACGGCTACAGTGCGGATCCCAATCTCCAAACTGCCGTCAATTGACGTCCGAAAATCTGTGTTGGCCGTGTCCCTCGGACACAGCCAATTACAGATCGCCGCGAACGGCCAATCAGAGTGGCCGTTCGCGAGGCGATCTGTGCGGCCAATGAGAGAGGATCTCATATTTAAACATATGAGATCATCTCTCATTGCCGTTTTACACAGAGACAGCGGTGCTGTCTCTGGAGAGGAGACGGATCTGTGTCTCTTGTACATAGAGACACAGATCGGTCACCCCCCCAGTCACCCCCCTCCACCTACAGTTAGAACACTAAGCAGGGATACATTTAACCCCTTCCTCACCCCCTAGTGTTAACCCCTTCAATGCCAGTCACATTTATACTGTAATTAGTGCATATTTATAGCACTGATCGCAGTATAAATGTGAATGGCGCCAAAAATGTGTCCGATGTGTCCGCCATAACGTCGCAGTCCCATTAAAAATCGCAGATCGCCGCCATTTCTAGTAAAAAAAAATAATTAAAAAAAAAATAATTCTGTCCCCTATTTTGTAAGCGCTATAACTTTTGCGCAAACCAGTCGCTTATTGCGATTTTTTTTTTTTTTTTACCAAAAATATGTAGAAGAATACGTATCGGCCTAAACTGAGAAAAAAAAATGTTTTTTTTTTTTAAATTGGGATATTTATTATAGCAAGAAGTAAAAAATATTGTATTTTTTTCAAAATTGTCTCACTTTTTTGTTTATAGCGCAAAAAATAAAAACCGCACAGGCGATCAAATACCACCAAAAGAAAGCTCTACTTGTGGGGAAAAAAGGACGTCAATTTTGTTTGGGAGCCACGTCGCACGACCGCGCAATTGTTAGTTAAAGCGATGCAGTGCCGAAAGCTGAAATTTCACCTGGGCAGGAGGGGGGTATATGTGCCCAGTAAGCAAGTGGTTAATAATTGACTGGAGTTCAGCTTTATGCCAGGTGACCACAGTATACTTTCTGTGCATGTTTGGGCTTTCTCTGGATTTTTCAAAACCAAAAAATACTGCAGGATTGATTTGCCTATACCCAACCTAGTGCATGATTGTGGTAAGGATATTGAGTTGCAAGATATTTTGGGGTAGCCACTACCTAACTACTAATACCCAATGTTATGCGTAATTGTGGTATAATGTATTCCAAGATCCTTGGGGGCAGCCACTATAAAGTGTTGCCGATTTATGTTTGCTTTACATAAATTAATAAGATAAATACCTGCATACGAGAACAGACTTATTATACTATTTAAACATTCTATCACAATGCCACGAAGAAAGCACTGTGTTCCTTCACCGAACGCTCAGCACTGCACTGCACAATAAATCCAGGGATTCATTACCCACTGCTGCCAGCTCTTTGAGAATGATTTTAGCAGAAAGCTCTACTATATGAACCTGCAATTCTTTACTATTTCATTGTTTACCTTGTAATTTACCAAACTTTTAACTTTGTTGTTTATTTTCTCTTCGCTACTTATATTTCAGCAAGATATACGAATATAGAGTGTTATTTCTATTCTGTATTATGTTTCAAAGTGTGATTATGCTTACAGCCAGAGAAGCAGTTATTTGTTCTTTGAGATAACACCTCCCCACATGCTGGCTGGACTCGGACCCCCTTCAGCTAGGCTTATTGACAAATCAAAAATGGCGGTGCAGTGTCTGAACACTGGGAATTGAAAATCACAGACTACCTGTCCTCCCCTCACACTGTGGCTGCGCCCAGAACATGTTTTTAGCGAATGTTCTACAGCTGTGAAATGTAATTAGGATTGCTATCCACGGTGGCCCGTTGGATCTCAGGAATATTTTAAAGTAAGATCACAAGGGGAATTTTATTAAATGCCACATTTAAAAGAAAATTCCACGGGTTGAGGAAGTGAGCAATCACTCCAAACATTAAAAAAACACACTGATATTTTCATAATAAGCAGTGATTTAGGCCACAGGAAGCCATGCGTATGAGCAAGGTTATGTGGGAAGCAAGGTGACCTAATAGCATCGTTGCTTAATAGACTTTAAGTGGCCTATGATGTATAATAGTTTTTTTTCTTTTTACATACCTCAACAATTACGCTATTGGTAACTCTCTGGGGGAGTTAATGGCTCCACCACAGCTAATTGTAGCTAAATTGGCCAGCTTGGAAGAACTTTTTTGATTGTGTCATTTGTGAGATGTCTGTTCTATTGTCCCAACGTTACTTTTAAATATTACAATAATTTTCAGAATGTACAAACTGCTATGCCGTATAAGTACATACTTAATGTAAGTGATTATAAAGGCTATTTTATTTTTTTAAATAACAAACATGTTATACTTGTCTGCTCTGTGCAATGGTTTTGCACAAAGTACCCCCGATCCTCCCTCATTTTCTGGGGTCCCCCTCCTGCACTCTCAGCTTCTCCTTTTCTCAGTGTTCAACCAATGGAAGCCACTTCCTATGGATCCATATGATGCATTAAGTAAGAAACAAATAAATAAAACCTTCTACCTTTTACAACCACTTTTAAGTACATACTGGTTACTGGCATAGTTAATTCTAGACCATGTTACAGCAGATTAAGGTCCCAGCAGCATGTATGGATAGATGTGGACCTTGATGCTGACGAGCATACCAATAATTAATCTCAAGGACCAGGTGCTGGCAATAGACATTTGATCATTTTAATTTTTGGAGTTAATTTTAGGTTTTTCTTTTCTAAAATAATAATAAATATATATATATATATATATATATATATATATATATATATATATATATATATATATATATTACCGTATGTATGTATAAAAAAAGTTTTAAATTAACATGTTGGTCATTTTGAACTTCCAAAGTAAAACTACTGCCTAATAGGTGTTATTTGCTATCCTTTTATGGCACCTCTGAAACTGGTTTTGCTTTTTTAGTAAAAACTCTGCTCCCCTTTCTGGCTTGGTCTTGTTCCCTTGACATTCCTACTGACTAATGAAGGAGTCTCATTGGCCAGTTAGGGCCCTCTTATTTGACAGATGGGTGGGAGGTGGATGGGACTTAGACCTGAAGTCATGAAAATAAAGTGTAATAGACCAAGTAAAACTAGTTTTAGAGGGATGCACAAAAGAGACTTTAATCAAGAGACTGGATATTCAAGGTATTAATGGGAGCCTTGTACTGACTTCTTGTAGCAGAATTTTAACAAGTCAAACATTTAACTTAACAAGGATTTACTTATTTTACTAATGATATTAATACTTTTCTAAATACAGGAGTAAAGCAGGGTTACTATACACTAACAGATTTCCATTTGAAAATGTTAGATTAATGAACATTTCTTTTTTTTTTCTAATTATTAGTGAGGTCACATTGACATTCATTTTGGACCGCAGTTAAATCAAACACAAAAGAACAAAACCGTGCATGTGCTTTTTGTTCACTTATGGCCATTAACTCCAAAATCGAATGGTAAAGGCAAGCAAAAGTTTGAACTAATGTCGAACATTTGACAAGCTGTTGAATGTACTGAGACCTTTCATACAAATGTAATGGAGTATACCCAACTTAAATCAGTTTTGTGGATGTAGCCAATATTTGTGTGATTGCTTTGGCCATTATGTTCCATGTATTAAAAATATTTAAACTCCATGTCTAAATGGTGGCACACTCTTCAGAAGAATTTTAACTTGGGCATGAGAAGCTCTGTAGATGTAATGCTTTCCTAGTTCTATCTTACTTTTCAATAGAGGCTCTATCTGAGCTATAGTGGTTCTATCTTACTTTTCAATAGAGGCTCTATCTGAGCTATAGTGTCAGTCAGTTCACACACACACTGCACATATGCTTGATGGCGCATTCATGAGACATGCTTTTAGATCAAGTAGCCTCTGACAATGCAATATTATTTTATGATATAATGGACAAGTTTTATTTCAAGGAAATGTTTTCATCTGTTAAACAATTGGACAAATAAACAGTCTCTTGCTTTATCAGGTGAATGGTGTGGACCTAACTGGAAAAACACAAGAAGAAGTTGTATCATTATTAAGAAGTACCAAAATGGGAGGTGCAGTAAATCTCTTAATCCTCAGACAAGACGAGGCTTTCAACCCCAGAGAGCTGGTGAGTGTGTCCGACACATGTTTCTTCTGATTGCACAGTTTTACCGCAGAAAACATACCACTGACGATGCAATACAAAAGTTAGATATTTTTTATCCTCATGTAGGCCTAACAACCGCAATAAAAGCCTTTTAGAATGTGACTCGACCTCTCTACCTCATCAGCTTTAATGAAAATCATGTCTCAAAATGTCTGGCTTCGGACAATTGAAGTGATTACACCACTGCTTGATTGAAGGGGCTATTATCATTCCAAAAAATCATAGATTGCTTGGGAACCTTCTTTGCTCACGAATGTTTTATGACTGCTGATTATTTTAACGATTGTGTATAATTTTAGCAATGCTTGGAAAAGTACATCACTTTATCCAACGTGTTTTGTAAGAGGTGTACAAAAATACTTTTAAAGCAGCAGTCTTCAACTGTCCGATCTGTGACTTGTATTCAGGCAGTAGGGACTTTTTTGTTCTGTTTTATAATTCGGAACAATTCATGCAATTACTTTTTTTTTCCATTTCTCAGCTGTAGATTTCAGTCAGTCCTCTGGCTACCATTAAATCTTGGTGCACCCATAGATATAAGTCGACCGTTAAATGTTCAGATACAAATTGACCACCTTCAGACATGTTACAGGTGCAGCACTAGGAACATGTTGCATGTTCCCAAAGGTGAACTTATTTAAGAGAGTCCATACAAAAGTCCATAAATGGCAAAAAAAATGGCCACATCCACCAGAAATTGTCACAAATTACCAGTTGTGCATGTGAACTGCTTCCCACCTTCAGGGGAAGCAGTTCTTTTCTGGAAGGGGAGAGCGTTCCACATTTACAACTGGTGATTTGTGACAACTCATGGTGGATGTGGCTGTTTTTTTTCTCTTTTTATTGGACTTTTGTATGGATTTTCTCAAGAACTTTACACATTATGCATTTTAACCTTTATTATGATTATACTAGGCCACAGTGCTGCTTTGCAGTGGGAGTGATAAGTGAATGCACACTCTTATTTCAAGCTGTATTGATACATATCAACTATGGCTGCCACATATTCAAAAAATGTTTCCACCATACACTAATCTTAATCTGAACTCCAGGCAAACAACTTACCGTAATACACAGATACAAAGCTTCCTTATAAGTACAATATTTATTTTTGGTTAGTTACTATGTTTTTTTTTTTAAAGCAGCGTTCCAGGCCAAAAATTTACTTTCACACTGCGGTGAGGTACATCACTTCCACGGTTTTATTGTGCCATCCTCCTTCCCCCCTGTTGCCTTCTGGGACCTGGGTGTCCCCCAGAAGCCAACGGGACCATTTACAATGCGTCACGTGACTTGCGCATGCGCAGTAGGAATCCGGCTGTGAAGCCCCAAGGCTTCACTTCCTGTTCCCCTTGGTAAGGATGCCAGCGCCTGCACCCAGAGCCGATGGACGGGTCAGCTTTGGGTGCCGATATTGCAGGCTCCCTAGACAGGTAAGTGTCCTTATATTAAAAGTCAGCAGCTGCAGTATATTTGTAGCTGCTGACTTTTTTCAAAACAAATTTCACCCAGGCTGGAACTCCTCTTTAACGTTGCACATATTTTTGTAATTTTAACTTAACTAAATAAAGTTGGTAGTTCCTCTCTGGCCTTTGCTTCTTACAACCCCTATATAGGAATGAGCAGCTAGACCGTAAGGTGCATCAATCCCAGCACAGGTGGCACTTGAAAAAGCATTGGGGAACACAGAATCAACGGTTCTTATGTTTCTTGACCAGGAAGTGTCAAATATTTTTATTTCCTCCAGAATAATAGAGAAACCATTACGACAGTCACGTAGATGGTTTTTCTTTCCATCTGCTTTGCTTCTGCCCTGGCGGCTTTGGAAGTCTTCGCTGCAGTCTTATGATTTGTGTGAACTTCACAATCCGCACTGGATGAAGAGAGCTGGCAGTTTTTATTGTGCATCAAGCAGATGAGCTTTCATTCACAGTACAGCTGGAGTTTTGAATGTAATTTAGCTGCGCACAGTCTGTGACAACTGTATTTGACTTAGTGTCAGTGACAACTAGTCACATGGCTGGCCTCCGCTTTTTGCTGTGTGTTGGCATGATGTGTGCGACATACCCAGATGGTGCAGCTAATCTGATCTTTTGATAAATGACTAATTTCCTTTGTTAAATATTCATATCCCTTAGCCTGTCTCTTGATTCATTTCTCAGTCTGTCTTTTCTGAGGAGTTAGCTGAAAAAGCTATCTATGCTAACGTATACATTTCTGTGTCATTTCTTCCATAACAAATGCTGTAATCTATTCTGCATGATCTTCACAATACATTCCAGCATACATTAATACACCATAGATGTGATGTGATTGTATGAAGTTAAAGGCTAGGTTTAGGAGGGGTCATGTAGTTCTCTGAAGGGATTACAGAGGGATGAAATCTCTAATTCATCTCAGGAACCCTCCTAATGCAACAGTTGAAGCCTTCTCCAGTGGTTTTCCCACATGGAAAAAGTATGATATGTTAGGTTGGAAGCTATATAAGGCTTGCTGGTGGGTATAGTAGGTTAGACTGAAAATCACTGATGGGGGTAAAACACAGCTCCAGGTAAATATAAAAAAACAGTAAATAATGCAACTGCATTCATTAATACATCCTCATTAATGCGGAGGTTCACCCAAAAATCAACTTTCTGCCATTAGATCCAGCATACTGCTGACATCTGCAGTATGCTGTTTTTTTTTGTACTTATCGTTTTATCAGCCGTTGTTATCCGGCTCCGAGCGGGGATTTCAGCAGGGAATAGGCGTTTCTACGCCAAGCGGAGTTGATTGACGGGCTGCTAAAGCGCGTCACGCCTTCCGAAAATACCCAAGGTGACACTCGGGTGTTTACGGCGCCTGCGCCTGCCGTGTAGAGCTGACTGCGCAGGCGCCATAAACACTCGAGTGTCACTTCGGGTATTTTCGGAAGGCGTGGCGCGCTTTAGCAGCCTGTCAATCAACTCCGTTTGGCTTAGGAACGCCTGAGCCTGGAAGTAATCCCCGCTCGGAGCCGGATAACAACGGCTGATAAAAATACTGCAGATTTCAGCAGTATGCTGGATCTAATGGCAGAAAGTTGATTTTTGGGTGAACCCCCGCTTTAATTATTAAAAGGATAATGTTAACTGAGGAGGGGAAGAATTAAAAAGGAAATAAAGGGATAAAGATCCCTTAGGCCCCTTTCACAGGGGGCAGATCAGAAATGATCTGCCCCGTGAACCTCTGTTTGCTCAGCGGGGATCGCTCCGTTGATCCCCGCTGAGCCGGCGGGTGACAGGGCGGTCCCGCACACTTTGCAGGGACTGCACTGCCTTTTCTCTGCTCTCCCCTATGGGGGGATAGGATGAACACGGACCGTCTGTCTGTCTTCATCCAATCCGATCCGCAGACAGAAGGAAAAATAGGGTTTTCCTCCATCTGCAGAATCGGAGGCCGGCGAGATCGGTGTCAGCGGATGTTGATCCGCTGACACCCGCGATCTCATAGGGACCAATGTATGTCCCTTTTTCATCCGCACACAGATGGATGAAAAAGCGGACATACGGTCCGCAAGTGTGAAAGGGGCCTAAGAGTTAAAATATGCCCCCCTTTTTTCAGTTAAAGTGTAAATGTTTATAAATGTAGATGATTTTATTGGATGATTTGTATTTTGTAAACTTTGATAAAATGAATAAAAAGATATTGAAAACATGAATACATCATCAATTAGGGTCCCATTCACTTTGAAGTTTAAAGCTCCAAAATCTCATGTTTCATGGTGATCGTTCACGCATGAGCGCTCGGGCATCTGTAGCTCTATGTCTGATCCTCCAAAAGCTACATGAGCTACTTTTGAGGCCGATTTGGACTTTTTGGGCGCCGTATACTTCAATGGAAATGACTGTTAATGCTCAAATTGAGCTTTTATAAATCTTTTTTTTTAAAGGTATGTTTGAGCCAGTAAGAACTGGTCTCTTTCCATAGTATTTTTCATTGGCTAAAACAAAAATGAAGCTTGAGTACACATATAATAATTGAAATACTCCTCTAAAATGCTTCAATATGCATGCAAAAATGCTCAAAATGCTTGAAAATCACTCTGCTTGTGTGTGAATGCATCAATACATTTATTTTTAAAATTAAGTGCAGACATTATAAGTACTTGATGTTGACCTGGTATCAGCCTTGTTTAGTATAAGTCTTGACGTGGAAGAAGCATTATAAGGAGCCAATCAAGTGGGCTGAGAGTGTGCATGCGCTAAGGGGCCAAGCTGATAAGAGGAAAGAACAGTGACAGAGAGATAAACTTGTCTGTCTGGTTTCTACTTTTGCTTTTGAGCCGCAAGGAGGGACTATACCAGTATGCTGATCTGCAGTAGAGAAAAATAAATCGGATTGCTTGCCTACCAGGCAGGGCTTTGCTGTGTGGCAGAGCTGTGTAAATCTTAAAACTGGATGTAAAGAAATACAACTATGTATGTGTATAGCTGTTTGATGTTCAGCTTTGAGAAAATTGTTCAACTTTTATACAGTTATGTAACCTACATGTTTTAATTTATTTCAGAACACTGAGCCAAGTCCGGTACCCAACGCAAGAGAACCGGTGAGAACTTTATTTTTTTTCCCTTGACGACCCCTCTGTAAAATACTTTGTCTAACATGAATTTGATAGTGGATATTTGATTTTGTGGCAAAATAAATTTTTATGCTATTCAATTTGTTTTTAATTTTGAGCAGTCTAATTGCATGCCTTGCTGCCGAAGGGTTAGTTAAAGATTTTTTTTTGTTTAAAAATAACAAATGTGTTCTACTTATCTGCTCTGTGCAGTGGTTTTACACAGATCAGCACTATTTCTTCTCTTCTCGGGTCCTCCACTGATGCTCCTGACTCTTCCCTCCTGCCTAGCGCCTCCATAGCAAGCAGCATTCTATAAGGGCAACTGAAAAGGCTTGCTTCTGAGCCGCTGTTCTGTATGTCCATTCAGACACACAGCGTGGCTCGGCCCCACCCCCGCTTTCTTCTTCATTGGTTTACTGGCTGTTATTGACAGTAGCAGCAGCCAATGGCTTATGTTGCTGTCTCAGCCAATGAGGAGGGGGAGAGCCAAGGCTCTCGTGCACATAGTTTTACTATATAGTCGTACAATGCTACATGGGCATTCCCATTATGGAATACTCTCCTGTTGAGGAATCTGTAACCTCAACTACTGACTGACAATACGATGCAAGCAGTCAAGATCCCAAAATGGTTTGGTTGCATTTTGGTAACTTCAGCTCTGGATCTTGAACGCGACCTGGGCCAAAGTTTTTCTTCCTCAAGACAAACTTCTGACTCTCTGCTCTACACTCTCTGCAAATCCTCATGTAGAGGGCAGTATTACTCGGTAGTTTTTGGAATGGCTGGTTCCTGTGTCCCTTAAAGCAGGGGTCTCAAACTGGTGGCCCTCCAGCTGTAGTGAAACTACAAGTCCCGTCATGCCTTTGTCTGTGGGAGTCATGCTTGTAACTGTCAGCCTTGCAATGGCTCATAGTACTTGTAGTTTTGCAACAGTTGGAGGGCCGCCAGTTTGATTGATACCACTGCCTTAAAGGGATGAACTCCCAAGAAACCTGTTATTCCATCTTGCTGCTGTGTGTGGTGGGATGTACACTATAAGCATTTGCGTATATTTAAAACCCCCTTTTTCTCCTTTAAAAGGTTTAGATAGGGGTAGGTAGGGGTTAAGTCTCTCGCCAGGATTTAAAGTTGAGCATTAAAGCTCCATAGAACTTAAGTACAGCTCTAAAGCACTCATTGGCATTTTTCACTGCAGTTTGAATAGTGACATGGCTGAAAATGCACTCCAGTCTAGATATGCATTTTAATGTTATTGGTTTCTGAGTCCATCCGTCCATTAAATGTTGCCTTTTCTGATTAGATGAGTTGCGTTATCTGATTTTATATGCAGGTTGGTTTCTCTTCAAAGTTACTATGCAACTCTAGACAAATTATCCTTTGTTTTTAGAGTGGACATGGATTAGAACCTCTATTTGGATTTTATTCTATGCATCCCTATTAGGAACCCTGGTTACAGGGCCAAGAAGTGACTAGAAATCCTTTCATTTGAATTCAGAAAGTGAGAAACAACTGACAATTTTTTTAAAAGCCTTTTCTATTTTCTCCAAAACTTAGCTGAATTACAGTAATTAGATGGGTAAAATATCAGTTTCCGACAGGAAGCTGTTTTCTTCCAGAGTTTTCTGTGCAATGTATTAATACTTAAATGTGCTTTTATGCTTTAAAGTAACATTCTTACAGCATTTAAGGCAATATTCCAGTGACCACACAGGGGGAGTCTATTAGAAATGCTACAGCTGTCAGCATTTTCTGTTGGGTTAAAAGATTTCTGCGTTTTTTCATGTCTCTTCTCTTATGTTCTGCCTTTTGCTGTCTTTTAGTAAAAAAATATATTTGCAAGAACTTTCTGTTAATGCAGTTATTTGGTACAGTTTTGATTATCTGGTCTTCGTAATTGTCACACAAGCAGAAAAATACAGAGCATGCCATCTTTCCTGACCACTCAACATCCAAAAACATTTTTAAATTTAAACTTAATTTCACAAAAGGAAACAAAGGAGGGCTGAACAAATGGGAAACCATTTTTTATTGTACAGTGCATGACACCAGAATCTTATCCTAGACCATGGGGTATATGACAGTACTTATAGTTGGACACTGGCAAAAGAAGCTTTGTTGGGTCTCCCCCCGTGTTCCCATATAATCCCACCTACTCCATGAGGCTTCAGTTTCATCTTGATAGTGTCCATAGGAGATGCTTGCTAACAGCACTTGAACCTTGTGAAGTAGGCAGGGTTATATGGGTCCACTAGCAGGAAGTGCTTCATAGATTCCTGGTCTATGAATTGATTCTTGTGTCATGTAATGTACTCGAATATACAGAATTTACAGGTATGTTAAAATTTGTTCTTTCAAGGAATGTTCAAAGAGGTTCTTTTATTGATACAGAGTTGTTGCAGTGATTTTCAAGTTTTAAGGTAAATAATGTTCATTATCAATCGTAACTCTATCTCCAGTGGTTTCTGTATGGCCAAAAACAGCCAGAGAGGAAGTCCTTTCTTGGGAGGTTGAAATGAGAGGAGATGAACAATTGTCTGTCTGTTAACTTTTCCAGAAAACTACGGGAGGCTCTGCTTGTGCACTTTTAATTAGCTGGTACTCCTTTTAAAAATATACTATTCATTGATGTTCCATCCACATGTCAGTATTGTTGGTGTCTATTCAGGATGTTGACGCTGCTCTGTCTGCACAGCGGGTCAGAACAGCGCAATTGGGATGCTGCTCGGCAAAAATATTAAAGGAAATGCCGACTGACTTGTCTTAAGACAGCCGAATAATAAGACATATGGAAGTGGTTATTTGATTCCTTTTCTCATAGCTTTGATTTTCACACAAGATGAAAATCATATGCTATATAAATTTGATTTCTTTGTAAGTGCCCATAGAGGCTCACCTGATTCAAGCATAGTGAGATTGAACTCAGACACTTCTTTGAAGTATCAGGCAGAGTTGTACAGCTGCAAAGGCAAAGGTTTACCGTTTGTAGTTTCTTTTAAATTAAGTCTCATATTTTAAGGTAAACTCCAGCCAAAATTGTAAATTTATCCTTGAGCACAGCTGACCTGTTAAGGGCTTCAGGGCTCATGCAGGCATTGCTGTAGAAAAACATACTAACCCTACTTCCTTTTGTCTGTAATATGGTCATCCTGGAGAACGCCTGCTTGTGGAGCTGGATGTTACTCCACCACTTCTGCCTACATTGACTCAAGGAGTCTACATTGAGCTGGTTGATTATGGTGTTCTGAGCGCATTTTTTTTTTAATCTTTAAGTAGAGGTCATCTGCATTATAGAGGCTGTGCATGCCTTGTATCCTATAGATCAGTGGTTCAATGAAAAAGACCCACATAGGCAAAGGTCAGTGCAGGAGGTCTCTGGCTGATCTATGCTCACTTTTGAGGGAAATCTATTGGGTAGGGATTACTATGGAAGGCTGTTGACCCTGGCTTTGTTAAAAGTAGTGGTGCACAGAAATGAAAATTCTTGGCCAAAAATTCAGGATAAACTTGGCCCGAAAACTGAAACCGTAATGGACAGTTTAAATTTTTATATATATATATATATATATATATATATATATATATACATATATATATACATATATACATATATATATATACATATATACATATATATATACATACATACACACACACACACACACACACACACACACACACACACACACTCCTGATCAAACGTTTAAGACCACTTGAAAAATGTCTAAAAATCATATTTTACATTGTTGGATCTTAACAAGGTTCCAAGTAGAGCTTCAACATGCAACAAGAAGAAATGAGAGTGAGACAAAACATTTTTTGAGCATTCAATTTAATGAAAACAATGAATAAACTGTAACAGGCGGTTTTTCAGCTGATCAAAAGTTTAGGACCACACCTCCAAAAAAAAAACGAAACCCCCCCAAAAACAGAAATCCAACTCCCAAATATGAACTCCGTAACGAGTAGCTCCGCCGTTATTGTTGAAAAATTATTTTCGGAATGCTTGATGCCTCGCGTTTCCATGAGGTGAGTGGGAACAATTCTCCAAGTGGTGAAGACAGCCGCACGAAGGCCATCTACTGTCTGGAACTGTTGTCCATTTTTGTAAACTTCCCTTGCCATCCATCCCCAAAGGTTCTCAATTGGATTTAAATCAGGGGAACACGCAGGATGGGCAAAAAGACTGATGCTGTTCTCCTGGAAGAAGTACCTTGTCCTGCAGGCATTGTGTACTGTAGCGTTTTCCTGTTGAAAAACCCAGTCGTTACCACACAGACGAGGGCCCTCAGTCATGAGGAATGCTCTTTGCAACATCTGGACATAGCCAGCGGCCGTTTGACGCCCCTGCACTTCCTGAAGCTCCATTGTTCCACTGAAGGAAAAAGCACCCCAGACCATTATGGCGCCCCCTCCACTGTGGCGCATAGAAAACATCTCAGGTGGGATCTGCTTGTCATGCCAGTAACGTTGGAAACCATCAGGACCATCAAGGTTAAATTTTTTTCTCATCAGAGAATAAAACTTTCTTCCACCTTTTGAATTTCCCATGTTTGGTGCTCTCTTGCAAAGTCCAAACGAGCAGGTCTGTGGCGTTCAAGGAGACAAGGTTTTTGAAGACGTTTTTTGTTTTTGAAGCCCTTCAGTCTCAGATGCCGTCTGATGGTTATGGGGCTGCAGTCGGCACCAGTAAGGGCCTTAATTTGGGTCGAGGATCATCCAGTGAAAAGCATCCTTTTAAATTCTATGTATGTCTTTACAGTGGTCCTTTGCGCTTCAGTTGTGTTATAATGCACCTCCCCATCGAAAACATGATAAAAACGCACCCATGTTCCTTTTTTTGGTGAGTTTTTTTAGTCACACGGCCTATGAAAATGCGGCAAAATCAATGTAAAATTGCGTGCGTCTTTTAGTGGCCATCATTGGCACTTTTTTTTTTTTAAATCCATCGGAAAAACGGTGATAACCCTATTTTTGCCCGATATTTTTGACAGCTGATGTATCGGTGCATCCCTATTGAAAGAATATTTTGGCATATATTTGCTCTAGAGGTCTGCTTATGTAAAATGAAGCATTTGTGTATGTGTCACCTACACAAGGGGGTTTTCTGTATGGTTTACATATTACATGTCAAAACACATACACAGCTGCAATTCATAAATGTTTACAGTTTTAAGTGCCAAAAATGTTGTATTTTTGTACCATCAGTCCTGTGATTTATACACATTTTCTGCATTGCACAGCCAGACAGGGGAACCCATACAGCCCCGGCTAAGCAATTATGCATCATATGTCACCTCTCTACCTCCAGCCCCCTCACCAGATAGTGAATCAGCATTATCTCATCTAAGCAGCAATTGGGGGACTAACCTTGTAAGCATTAGAGATGGGCTCAGGTGTGTTAGGGATCCTAGTCCCAACCCACTTGCCCAATCCTGCCAGGAAGCCAACACTGCACACCGCTAATGACAGGCAGTGAGACGTTTCCCGGTCTGTGCAGCTGCAGACCAGGAAATGTCTCACTGTCTGTGATTAACAGTGTGCAGTGTTGGCTTTCTGGGGGGGATCGAGCAGGTGGGTTGGGACTAGGATCCCCAAAATCATCCAAGCCCATCTATAGTAAGCAGTATAGCTGACCTAAGAAACTCTGATGCCAAACCAGGATTTGGCAGTGTGATCCTAAGCATAGATGGATCTATCAGTATAATGGTTGGCTGCAATACAGATTGCTGGGTAGGTAAAGCAGTAAACATACAGTGCATGTCAAGCATGTTTTTTAGCGGTTTGTCTGGTTTTCCACTTTGACTTGGTCTAAGCAGCAACGTCTTGATACTGTCAACCCGTCGATAAACTAATTATTGGTGATATGTTGGCTACGTTCTGAAGAGACTAAAAGCTCCACGCAAAATTGTTTAGTTTCCATAATCTAGTAATCGGCTACGCCATTTGAAAGTGGCTGAGCCTGGGTTGAATGGTCTCCAGGCAAACAAGTGTTGCAATTAAAATGGAGACAAATTAAACTTTCCACTCAGTCTTGAAAATAAAATTACTTTTGACACGTGATATTTCACAGCTGCTGCCAAATTGCATAAAACCATTCAAGGCCAGATGTGATGTATTAGCTGAGATAATAGGAATAATGAATTTCAATGTATATGTGCAAATGGTGCCCAATAACAGTTAGCTGTCATGTGGAGGAAATTAACATTCTCCTTGCTTGGCAATGGTTAGACAATCAGTGTGATAAGAAAGCATCAGACAGCGAGCAGCATCATCATTATTCTGTTACGTTTCTGAAAGTCATAACCTATTGACATGTTGTATTTTGATTTTCTCATCTACAGGGAGAGTTGTATGCATTGTCGGTTTTCCCCCATTCTTAATTTTTTTCTCCAATTGCAGTTATTTTCCAAAAATTAACTGTCTAAATACATTGTTGAAATATATAGTGGATTCACACCCCATTATTATGTCGGGTTTCTGTGATGTAAAAAAATGAGACAAAGATAAATTAATTTCAGAACTTTTTCCACCTTTAATGTAAACTATAAACAGTATAACTCGGCTAAACAACAAACTGAAATCTTATTTGCCCACTTTTCTTTGCAAATACACTCCAAATCCATCAGTTTGCGAGGGCATCCCCTGTGTACATCTCTTTAGATCACCCCACAGATTTTTTTATGGGATTCAGGTCTGGGCTCTGGCTGGGCCATTCCAAAACTTAAATCTTCTTTTGGTGAAGCCATTCCTTTGTTGACTTGGATGTATGCTTTGGGTTGTTGTCATGCTGAAAGATGGAGTTCCTCTTCATGTTCAGCTTTCTAGCAGAAGCCTGAAGGTTTTGTGCCAATATTGACTGGTGTTTGGAACAGTTCCAAGTTCCCTCTATCTTCACTAAGGCCCCTGTTCCAACTCAAGAAAAACAGCCCCAAAGCATAATGCTGCCACCACCATGCTTCACTGTGGGTATCGTGTTCTTTTGATAATGTGCAGTGTTGTTTTTGCAGCAAACATATCTCTTGGAATTAAGGCCAAAAAGTTCAACCTTGTTATCAGACCATAACACATTTTCCCACATGCTTTTGGGAGACTTCAGATGTGTTTTGCAAAATTTAGCCGGGTTTGAATGTTTTTTTTAAGAAAAGGCTTCCGTCTTGCCACTCTACTCCATAGCCCAGACATATGAAGAATACGGGAGATTGTTGTCACATGTACCACCAGTATTTACAAGATATTTCTGCAGCTCCATTAATGTTGCTGTAGGCCTCTTGGCAACCTCCCTGACCAGTTTTCTTCTCGTATTTTCATACATTTTGGAGTGGTGTCCCGTTCTTGATAATGTCACTGTTGTGCCATATTTTCTCCACTTGTGGATGACTGTCTTCGCTGTGTTCCATAGTATATCTAATGCTTGGAAATTCTTTTGTACCCTTCGCCTGACTGATACCTTTTAACAATGAGATCCCTCTGATGCTTTAGAAGCTTTTTGTGGACCATGGCTTTTTCTGTAGGATGAGACTAAGAAAATGTCAGGAAAGACCTGCTAGAACTTTATTTGGGGTTTATCGGAGGCACTGTAAATGATGGCAGGTGTGTACTGACTCCAATGTAACATGAGTTTTAATGTGATTGCTTAATTCTGAACTCGGCTACATCCCCAGTGATAAGAGTTATGCAACCACATTATTTAATTTTTTTTTTACTCCCCCCCCTCAAATGAGTTGTAGGTCACAGTTTATAGGTTGAGTTTATAGGTCACATTAAAGGTGGAAAAAGTTCTGAAGTAATTTATCTTTGTCGTATTTTTCTACATCACAGAAACCTGACATTTTAACTGGGTTGTGTAGTTTTTTTTTATATCCACTGTATGTGGCAGTTGTTTAACCACCTAAATACCGAGCCTATTGACACTTCTCTCCTTTATGTAAAAAATCATAATTTTTTTGCTAGAAAATTACTCAGAACCCCCAAACATTATATATATATTTTAGCAGACACCCTAGGGCATGGGTGCTCAACCTGTGGCTCTCCAGCTGTTGCGGAACTACAATTCCCATGAGGCATTGCAAGCCGCTGACAGGTACGAGCATGTCTCCCAAAGGCTGAGGCATTATGGGAATTGTAGTTTTGCAACAGCTGGAGAGCCACAGGTTGAGCACCCATGCCCTAGGGAATAAAATGGCGGTCATTGCAACTTTTTATCTCGCACAGTATTTGCGCAATAATTTTTCAAACGCCTTAAAAAAAAAAAATGGTTAATGACAATAACAAAACAGTAAAGTTAGCCCAATTTTTTTGTATAATGTGAAAGATGATGTTACGCAGAGTAAATGGATACCTAAATTGTCACGCTTTAAAATTGCGCACACTCAAGTGGCAATACCTCACATGTGTGGTTTGAACAGCGTTTGGGGTCGTTATGTTTGAATACTGCCCTGTGGCCCAAGGGAGTGGGATTATGTTCTGCTTCAGTATGTCACAGTACATGTTGGTATTTATGGTTTCCTCAATAAACTGTAGTTACCCAGTGCCGGCAGCACTCATGCCGCCCCAGACCATGACACTCCCACCACCATGCTTGACTGTAGGCACACTTATCTTTGTACTGCTCACCGCCACACACGCGTGACACCATCTGGACCAAATAAGTTTATCTTGGTCTCATCAGACCACAGGACATGGTTCAAGTAATCCATGTCCATAGTCTGCTTGTCTTCAGCAAACTGCAGTCTTTCTTGTGCATCATCTTTAGAAGAGGTTTCCCTCTGGGACACCAGCCATGCAGACCAATTTGATGCAGTGTGCGGCGTATGGTCTAAACACTCTCAGGCTGACCCCTCACCCCTTCAACCTCTGCGCCAATGCTGGCAGCGCTCATTCATCTATTTCCCAAAGACAACCTCTGGATAAGGCGTTGAGCACGTGCACTCAACTTCTTTGGTTGACCATGGTGAGGCCTGTTATGAGTGGAGCCTGTCCTGTTAAATCGCTGTATGTTCTTGGCCACCATGCTGCAGCTCATTTTCATGGTCTTAGCAATCTTCTTATAGCCTAGGCCATCCTAATGTAGAGCAACAATTCTTTTTTTCAGATCCTCTGAGTTCTCTGCCATTAGATGCTATGTTGACCTTCTTCTGACCAGTATGAGAGAGTGGGAGCAATAACCCCAAATTTAACACACCTGCTCCCCATTCACACCTGAGACCTTGTAACACTAACTAACGTGTCACATGACACTGGGCAGGGAAAATGGCTAATTGAGCCCAATTTGGACATTTTCACTTAGGGGTAGTACTCACTCTTGTGGACAGCAGTTTAGATATTTCTGTGTGTTGAGTTATTTAGCGGGGACATCATATTTGAACTGTTATACAAGATGTATACTCACTACTTACTTATGTTATAGCAAAGTGTAATTCCTTCAGTGTTGTCACATGAAAAGATATAATAAAATATTTACAAAAATATGAGGAATGTACTCACTCACAGTGAGATACTGTAGGATTTTAGCCGCTTAACTCTTTTGGGTCTTTGTCGTGTTTTTCATTTCAATTGAACATATTTGACACATCTTGGTGAAAGTTCTGGACTGTAGGCAGGCCAGTTAAGCATCCAGACTCTTCTACCACAAAGCCATGCAATTGTCAGACATTTTTACACAGTCTCCCTTGGAGGTGGGGTTGAATTTACACCTTTTCAAGTCAAACAAACACTTTAAAACAATAATTTATCTCTGCAGCTATAGGCATTCTGCATAAACGGTTTTTATTTATTTCTTTATTTTTTTTTAATTTACAACCAAAGGCACTAAAATCTCAGCTGTTTACAAGATTACAGCATTTTGGCAATCTGCCAGACTTAAGACTTCATAAGCTTTGTTGCATTTTTTGAAGGATCTTTAACACATTTTTTCACATTACAAACAGCTAGAGAAGTGCACGAGGGCTTGTTTTTACAACTTTTATGGCTTATAAATAATGTAAATAGGTAAATGGGCACAGGTGTACTTTAAAGCGCTTTTTGATATGCACACGTAATTCATTTGCCTTTTTTTGCTTTTATACATGCAGAAGGGAGACTGTGGTGTGAAATCTATAGGGCCAGGGCTGTAAGGTAGAGGTGGGCTAAATTGGCAACATTCCTTCTTTTTTAGTTTGCTGTCTCTACCTCTGCCTGGACTTTTCTTCTTTTTTTTTTTTTTTAACTCCTTTAGTATGTGGAGTCGAACTCTGTCACTTTCACATTTAAACATGATGTTAAAGGAAAAGCATTCAACATATTTTATCATTCATCAATTCTTTATTAGAAATTATATACATGAGCGGCTTCAATCAGCTGAAGTCATTCTGAATGACCTTTGTGTCAAGTAAATGTTTTGAATGAAACATGGGACAGGCCTAATAGCTTGAATAGTTAATGAATATGTAAGTAGGGAGCTGGGGAGAATAAAGGGTTTGGTGGGAGCATGAATTGCTTCTTGATATGGGAAGTAAGATTGAAAGTCTGTTAGCAGAATACAAAATCGGTGCCATGTTAATTCTGCTCATCAGGCACGTTGTCTTTTATTTTGCAGACATTTAAATCAGAACTCCAGCTCTACCTTCAGTCTTGTACAGTTGTATATGTAACTCTCTTGTACTGAAATCTTAGACTGATTTCACTGCACACTGTGCGCCTCTATAGTGTGCATTAGAAACTGCAGCACCTCAGAACTCCAGAAATCAAGGAAGGCAGAATATAAGCAGTATTTGTTTTTCGATGCAGCACCAAACATATTACTTATGTGTAATGGTGTGTATCTTGCATATATTTCCTCTTGTGTCATCTCCGTTCCGCTCAATACTGTCCAGAGCTGCTATCTTCTGGTGCTGATGCCACACAGGACAGTATCCAATGGCTCTGAGGAGGCACAACAGGTAAGATTTTTAGCAGAAGCAGCTGCCTGCATGTAATAGGATACACACAATTACACATAACTAATATGTTTGGTGCTTTGCGATCAATCCCCCCCATTTTTTTTTCTTGACGGGTCTCGATCCCCACCCTGTTATCTTTTCAGAAGCAAACTTTTTAATAAATGAACAATGTACTGAAACGGTACAATAGGATATCAAGAGTTCAGTGGAGATGTTTACATTTAAAAAAAATGTAATCATAGATTGAAAAACACAGAAATTGAACAATTCTATTGCATTTAGCTATACTGCCACCTACAGGAGGTGGGGACACTGGGCACAATGAAACAAAAGAAAAAACTGGAGTCCAGCCTCTGTATAACCCTTCCTCTACTTGGCATGCCTCAGTATTTTGCTAGTGTCCTAGGAGGTTGAACACTTCCCACTCCCAATAAAAAAATTATAAAAAAAAAAAAAAAAAATATATATATATATATATATATATATATATATATATAATATTACCAAAAGTATTGTGAAGTGCCTTTACACGCACATGAAATTTAATGGCATCCCACTCTTAGTCTGTAGGGTTCAATATTGAGTTGGCCCACCCTTTCCAGCTATAACAGCTTCAACTCTTCTGGGAAGGCTGTCCATAAGGTTTAGGAGTGTGTCTATGGAAATGTTTTACCATTCTTCCAGAAGCGCATTTGTGAGGTCAGGCACTGATGTGGCGAGAAGGCCAGTCAAGTTCCTCCACCCCAAACTCGCTCATCCATGTCTTTATGGACCTTGCTTTGTGCACTGGTCAAAATCATTTGGTGGAGGGGGGATTATGGTGTGGGGTTGCTTTTCAGGGGTTGGGCTCAGCCCTTTAATACAGTGAAGGGAACTCGTAAGGCGTCAGCATGGCAAGACATTTTGGACAATTTCATGTTCCCAACTTTGTGGGAATAACCCCTCCCTATTCCAACATGACTGCGCTCCAGTGCACAAATCAAGGTCCATAAAGACATGGATGAGCGAGTTTAGGGTGGAGGAACTTGGCTGACCTGCACAGAGTCCTGACCTCAACCTGATGGAACACCTTTGGGATGAATTGAGTGGAGACCATGAGCCATGCTTTCTCGTCCATCATCATTGCCTGACCTCATAAATGCACTTCTGGGAGAATAGTTAAACATTTCCATAGACACACTCTTAAACCTTATGGACAGCCTTCCCAGAAGAGTTAAAGCTGTTATAGCTGCAAAGGGTGGGCCAACTCAATATTGAACCCTATGGACCAAAACTGGGATGCCATTAAAGTTCATGTGCGGGCAAAGACAGGCGTCCCAATACTTTTGGTAATATAGCACGCACGCACGGCACCCCTGCATTTCTATCAGCGCACCACTCAGAAAATTGTTGTGATTAAAAATGTTTACACATTCTCGTGTTCATTTTGTTTGTGTTGGTATGACACAAAAAGTCAAATCTGACACATGCCACGCACAACTCCAAAAATGGACTGGTCAAAAATATTTACCCCCCCGCCCCCCAGGTCACTAGAACTAGTGTCCCCGTTAAACGATTTCCTTTTTATTACTTTTCTGGGGACAATCCAAAATGTGGGACTTTCTTTTACTTTCATGACAATGGTAAAGAGGTGTTCCAAACCATCTTCATTCTGTTGTGAACATAAATACAGTTTTACCTTTTTGTTATACTTTAAATTACTATGCAATAAAATAATGAATATATTTTATACAAGCTCTAAATTTAATTGGTAAAATCCTTATTATAAGCTGCTTCAGGTTACTGCGCTCTCTGTAATGTGTCATTTAGCCACTTAAGCCCCGGACCAATATGCAGCTAAATGCCCAGAGGTGTTTTTACAATTTGGCACTGCGCTGCTTTAACTGGTAATTGCGCGGTCATGCAATGTTGTACCGAAATGAAATTTGCGTCCTTTTCTTCCGACAAATAGAGCTTTCTTTTGATGGTATTTGATTGCCTCTGCGATTTATTATTTTTTGTGCTATAAACAAAAATAGAGTGAACATTTTGGAAAAAATGCAATATTTTTTACTTTTTGCTATAATAAATATCCCCCAAAAATATATAAAATATTTTTTTTCCTCAGTTTAGGCCGATACATATTCTGCTACATATTTTTGGTAAAAAATAATCACAATAAGCGTTTATCGGTTGGTTTGGGCAAAATTTATAGCGTTTACAAAATAGGGGATAGTTTTATAGCATTTTTATAATTTTTTTTTTTTTACTACTTATGGTGGCGATCAGCGATTTTTTTCCGTGACTGCGACATTATGGCGGACACTTCGCACAATTTTGACACATTTTTGGGACCATTGTCATTTTCACAGCAAAAAATGCATTTAAAATGCATTCTTTATTGTGGAAATAACAGTTGCAGTTTGGGAGTTAACCACAGGGGGCGCTGAAGGGGTTATGTTTCACCTAGTGTGTGTTTACAACTGTAGGGGGGGTGTGGCTGTAGGAGTGACGTCATCGATTGTGTCTCCCTATAAAGGGGATCACACGATCGATGCAGCCGCCACAGTGAAGCACGGGGAAGCCGTGTTTACACGCGGTTCTAAAGTTCCGGGGACCGATCGCGGGACCCCAGCGGCGATCGGGTCCGCGGGTCTCACGGTCCCGGAGCTTCGGACCAGGTCGTGGGCGCGCGCCTGCGACCCACGGCTGGGTAGATGTAAAGGACGTACCGGTACGTCCATCTGCCCAGCCGTGTCATTCTGCCGACGTATATCGTCGTGCGGCGGTCGCTAAGTGGTTAAATGCCAATCCACTGAGCGGTGATAGTTTAGTTTCTGTAAGAGGGTGGAAAATGTGGCCTTTTGGAAAGTCTGGTGATATTTACATGCGCCTGATTTTTCATGTTGACATATTTGCCACAGCCTCATTAGGAGTCTTCATGTTCCAGATTCAATGTTCTCCAAAATGAGAAGGTGGGGAAATATAATGAGGGGAAATGTACTATAGGAGTTACCAACAAGATATCAGAGCCCTGTAGGTGAGTCAGCCCAACAGGCCCTACTGCCAAGTAATTTTTGCTTTTGGGTAAAGTAATCTTTTAAATAGACTCCAGTAGGGTTGTCCCGATACCACTTTTTTAGGACCGAGTACAAGTACCGATACTTTTTTTTCAAGTAGTCGCCGATACCGAATACCGATACTTTTTTTAAATGTGTCCCCAAATGCAGCCATGTCCCCCCATATGCAGCCATGTCCCTCTAGCCATGTCCCTCACATATGCAGCCATGTCCCTCTAGCCATGTCCCTCACATATGCAGCAATGTCCCTCTAGCCATGTCCCTCACATATGCAGCCATGTCCCTCACATATGCAGCAATGTCCCTCTAGCCATGTCCCTCACATATGCAGCAATGTCCCTCACATATGCAGCAATGTCCCTCACATATGCAGCAATGTCCCTCTAGCCATGTCCCTCACATATGCAGCCATGTCCCTCACATATGCAGCCATGTCCCTCACATATGCAGCAATGTCCCTCTAGCCATGTCCCTCACATATGCAGCCATGTCCCTCACATATGCAGCAATGTCCCTCACATATGCAGCAATGTCCCTCTAGCCATGTCCCTCACATATGCAGCAATGTCCCTCACATATGCAGCAATGTCCCTCACATATGCAGCAATGTCCCTCTAGCCATGTCCCTCACATATGCAGCCATGTCCCTCACATATGCAGCCATGTCCCTCACATATGCAGCAATGTCCCTCTAGCCATGTCCCTCACATATGCAGCCATGTCCCTCACATATGCAGCAATGTCCCTCACATATGCAGCAATGTCCCTCTAGCCATGTCCCTCACATATGCAGCAATGTCCCTCTAGCCATGTCCCTCGATGCGGCGGCACTATGCGGCAGGAGCGGCGGGGGGGGAAGGGGGGGGGAAGTATTCTATTTAGGTATCGGGGGTATTTGCGCGAGTACGAGTACTCCCGCAAATACTCGGTATCGGTCCCGATACCGATACTGGTATCGGTATCTGGACAACCCTAGACTCCAGAATGAATTGGAGAATCAGAATGCAGTAAAACCTTGATTTGCGAGCATAATAAGTTCCAGAAACATGCTTGTAATCCAAAGCACTTGTATATCAAAGCATTTTTTACAGGATCACCTCTATATTTAGCAACTTATTGCTACATTTAGGTACACCTTCATTAAATGTAACCCGTATTGCTACACTTGGAGGCGCCTCTCTTCTCTTTTACACTCAGTTGTGTCATGACGTTACTCTTACAGCAAGACATTGCTTGTATATCAAGGCAACATTTATTAAAACATTTTGCTTGTCTTGCAAAAGGCTCTCAAACCAAGTTCCTCTCAAACCAAGGTTTTACTGTATCTGTAAAATAATGCTTATTAATCAGATGTTTTGTGGCGCCACAATTCCACAAGCTCTCTGCAGCTAAAATTCATTTCTGATTCACGAGTTCCGAGGTGGCAAAAATGTGCGTGCAAGCAATACTACTTCCAAGTTCAGACAAACACTGTTATGCTCTACAGTGTGCAGAGCATAAGAGAGTCTGAGTGCTGGAGGCAGAATCTGGTCAGAGGAGTCAGGGCAATGAAAGCATCGCCTTCTGAGATGAGAGAGAGCAGACTGCATGCAGAATGAGAAGACTGTACTGTATAACAGAATGACCGTGCAAGCTGCAGGAGACTAAAAGCTGACATAAGCTATTCTGCATGCTCCAATCTTAAATGCTGTACATTTAAACAAAAAAAAAAACATTTGTTACACACATGTCCTTGGCCTTAATTGCTAGGAATATACATGCTGTTATAAATAGCTAAGCTACTTTATAGTTTTTTTTCTGACTTTGCTAACCTTAAAGTGGTTGTAAACCCTACATATTCCCAGTGAAATGACTGACCTCAGGTGATGCATAGATGAAACATATCCTCCTAAAATAGGTTGTTCTTGTTTATCTCCAGTATTCTATTCTCCACTGCCATTCAAAGTCCAGAATTTATAAAGCTGGTCTGTACTTTTAGAAGGGGACAGAGAGCTGAAGTTCTACCCTGTGTGAGGAGAGCTGATTGGAGAGAAGAGTCAGACACCCCTTGACATAGAACCCTTGGAACATAGCTGAGGCTCTCAATCACAAGCTGTGTGCTGGAGGTCCCTCCCCATCATTTTTTTTCCTCTTTATGTCCAGACAACTTGTCAGAAGTTATTCATGCTGACAGCAGAGGAATGAGGCAGCAGACCTATTCACTTTTGTCTTAATGTAGGCATCTGGAATCATGCATTATTATGTGAGTAAGAAAACTTTGCAACCCTCAACTTCCCCCCCTTTCACAATGGTGATCCACTCTTCCCATCTTCATCCAAAATGTACTAGTTCTTGTACTTGGTCTAGCCATGTACCAATGCAGTGTTTACCACCAGCCAGTCCCTTTCTTTCTCTCTTTCACTTTCTCTTTCTTTCTTTCTCTCTCTTTCTTTCTCTCTCTTTCTCTTTCTTTTTCTTTCATACTTTTTCGTTTTCTTTCTTTTTCTTTTCTTTCTTTCTTTCTCTTTTTCTTTTCTTTCTTTTTCCTTTCTTTCTTTCTTTCTTTCTTTCTTTCTTTCTTTCTTTCTTTCTTTCTTTCTTTCTTTCTTTCTTTCTCTCTCTTTTTCTTTCTTACTTTTTCGTTTTCTTTCTTTTTCTTTTTCTTTTCTTTCTTTTTCTTTTCTTTCTTTTTCCTTTCTTTCTTTTTCCTTTCTTTCTTTCTTTCTTTCTTTCTTTCTTTCTTTCTTTCTTTCTTTCTTTCTTTCTTTCTTTCTTTTTCTTTCTCTCTCTTTTTCTTTCTCTCTCTTTTTCTTTCTCTCTTTTTTCTTTCTCTCTCTTTTTTCTTTCTCTCTCTTTTTTCTTTCTCTTTTTCTTTCTTACTTTTTCGTTTTCTTTCTTTTTCTTTTCTTTCTTTTTCTTTTCTTTCTTTCTCTCTCTTTTTCTTTCTCTCTCTTTCTTTCTCTCTCTCTTTCTTTCTCTCTCTCTTTCTTTCTCTCTCTCTTTCTTTCTCTCTCTCTTTCTTTCTCTCTCTTTTTTCTTTCTCTTTTTTTCTTTCTTTCTTTCTTTCTCTTTTTTCTTTCGTTCTTTCTTTCGTTCGTTCTTTCTTTCTTTCGTTCTTTCTTTCTTTCGTTCTTTCTTTCGTTCGTTCGTTCTTTCTTTCTTTCTTTCGTTCTTTCTTTCTTTCGTTCTTTCTTTCTTTCGTTCTTTCTTTCTTTCGTTCTTTCTTTCTTTCGTTCTTTCTTTCTTTCGTTCTTTCTTTCGTTCGTTCTTTCTTTCTTTCGTTCTTTCTTTCTTTCTTTCGGTTCTTTCTTTCTTTCGTTCTTTCTTTCTTTCGTTCTCTTTTTTTCCCTTTTATTCTACCCTGTGAAGGTAGCTCACCAATGAGACTGATGCTGCGTAAACTTTCACACTACAAGCCTCTGCTAGACACACACACACACAATAATGAACACGAGCATTGCTTATGAAACATGTTCACATCCTGACAGATGTAAACCCCATAGACACAGAAAACGTGAGTTCAAACCGAGCAATAATTGCTCAATTACCAAATCACACATACCAGGTTGGGGAATTCATGGATGAAATGTGAAATTCTCTTTTCTACTCACCTTTCTAAGATGGTGTGACTTTAGTGAGCAAGTAATTATCAGTTTACTCTAGCAGACAATAGACTTTAGAAAATATTAAATTAAATAGCAGAAGGGCGATGAACCGGAATTACAACATTGTATACACAAAAAGGCATAATTTGCCAATACATATAACTTAAAATAAACCAGGAATTAAAACCACAGATCCATTTTTTTAAATAGACTAAAAATAAAACATTTGTTTGCGTTTTGAGGTCCCCGTAAAACATGTCTAAATTCAAAAACGAAAATGCAATAAATTGCAGCTTGCAAGACCTTAGAAGCAGTGGCTATATTCATTTAAACTTTGTTCAGTCTTTTATTCTTTATTTTTTACCGGCATCGGCCGGTTCAATAGAAACCGTCTGACATTCAGTCCATGTGTACTGCAGCTGGTCGGCTGGCTTCGGTCGATGGGGCATGACAGAAAAGGGTATGCTGATCGGCTCCTGATCAATGCTTTCAGCCAATTGCTAAGAGCGCTGACCGGAGTGTTCTGACTGGGGAGCCGTGGCTTTTACTTAATTTTTGGAATAATAAAAATGTATAAAATTACTTTACATACTTTTTAAGAACGATTTAACAAGTAAGCTTTTATTATACCGATACTCGGTATGAAAAGCATACTGATAATTAAGTGCAGCATTTCTAGCCTTTGTGTAACTGACTACGGTAACCCTGTACCATATAAATTGTTTCCCATGTATTACAGAATGTTAAACCTCTCTAAAATGTTTTTTTCATTTCTGGCCTATTTGAATTGCCAAAAAAAGTTTTTAGATGTGCAAAAGTAGGATATTACCTGCAGTCTGCTCTGTGCAGGCACCCAATTGTGTTGTCTATGGGAATGAAATACATTTGCACACTTTAAGCATTTCCGCATGTATGCATGTTTTTACAAATGCCTGTAAACCATGGTTTGACAAATTTGTTTGGAATCTAGGAGCCAGCTAAAAAAGTTAGGAGCCAGAAAACGCACCCCGTCCCGCCGAGCTCACGCGCATAAGCGAACGCAATTATGAGTAGCGCTTGCATATGTAAACAGTATTCAAACCACACTTGTGAGGTATCACCGCAATTGATAGAGCAATAATTCTAGCCCTAGACCTCCTCTGTAACTCAAAACATGTAACCTGTAGAATTTTTTAAACGTCGCCTATGGAGATTTTAAAGGGTAAAAGTTTGTCGCCATTCCACGAGCGGACGCAATTTTGAAGCGTAACATGTTGGGTATCAATTTACTCGGCGTAACATTATCTTTCACAGTATAAAAAAAATTGGGCTGACTTTACAGGTGTCTTATTTTTTAATTTAAAAAAGTGTATTTTTTTCCCAAAAAAAGTGCGCTTGTCATGCGTGTGACAGAAAGTATTGTAACGACCGTCGTCATATTCTCTAGGGCAGGGATATGCAATTAGTGGACCTCCAGCTGTTGCAGAACTACAATTCCCATGAGGCATAGCAAGACTGACAGCCACAAGCATGGCACCCAGAGGCAGAGGCATGATGGGACGTGTAGTTTTGCAACAGCTGGAGGTCCGCTAATTGCATATCCCTGCTCTAGGGTGTTAGAATAAAAAATATATATACTGTTTGGGGGCTCTAATTAGAGGGAAGGAGATGGCAGTGAAACACAGTGAAAAATTGCTGTTTTACTTGTAATGCCAACAGCCACCACAAGATGGCGCACCACAAGATCACAGAAGGAAGCTTAGGCCTGTAGAAGGCTGCAAAGCCGCGGCCTCAATTACCGGCCGTCGCGGCCAGATCCTGTGTCTTCGTGCACCCCCACTGCGCGATCGCGGCAGGCCCGCGCCGGCCGGTAATTGAGGCCCCGGCTTTGCAGTCTTCTACAGGCCTAAGCTTCCCCGGGCGCCAGGTCACTATTTCTTGTCACAATTGGGAACAGACGCCCGGATTTTGTTGAGCCCTGCTGTAAACGCCTATGTGTTCATGGCCACATAGGCTAATGTAGAAGTGCTTTTACAGGTATGAAAAACATGCTAAACGCCTATATAAGCGTCAGAATTGCCTAAATTAAAAGTACTTGGGAAGCTCCAATTTCTTACCAGTTCTTAGTGTTTTGTGTTCTAAGCCAGATTGTCTTTTGTTCTGTAGCAACCAGAAGAAGATGACTTGGTTCTCACGCCTGATGGCACCAGAGAGTTCTTGACGTTTGAAATTCCTCTAAATGATTCTGGATCTGCTGGACTTGGCGTCAGTGTTAAAGGAAATCGGTCAAAAGAGAATCATGCTGACCTTGGCATCTTTGTAAAGTCTATTATCAATGGTGGAGCTGCTTCCAAAGTAAGTAAATATTTTTTCGCATTGTGTACATAGATGATTACTGGAGAGGTCATAAAAAACTATCATTAACAGAAATATTCCAAACCTAAAACTGTCTCTCTGGGTGCCTTCTTGCTTGCAGTGGAGACCTTTGACTCTAGATTAAAGACAAAAGAGGGGAGCTATTATCTTTTTACTTTTTGCTTAGATATGTATGTGAATGTGATCAGTTAACATTACTTACCACCAGTGTGATGTGTCCCTGGTGCAGCTGCCTCCTGGTTTAGGTGAAGTCTTCCTCTTTTTAAAGCGGAGTTCCACCCATTTAAAAGTCAGCGGCTACAAAAAGTGTAGATTCTGACTTTTAATCAGACAATCACCTGTCTCGCGGTCCAGCGATGCGGGCATACGAAGCTCCGCTCCTCTCCCCCTCTTCTCCGTAGCGCCAGCATTCTAACTGTGGGCGCCCGGCTGTGGCTTCACAGCTGGTCGTGAGCCGCGATGCAAGCTGTGAATGGCCACGCAGTCTTCTGGGACTTGTGATGTGTCCCAGAAGATTGCAGGGAGGAAGGGGGGAGAGGTGATCTTCCATCCGGCGCCAGGGGAGGAAGTGGGAGTTGGGTGCCTGTCAAAACATTCTACCTGGAATTATTGGCTATACTCTTATTGTGTGCTGAACAGAATTTTCCAAATGATGACTGAGGACTAAGCGTCTATATAGAATTTTCACCATGTTCTTGAGATTGTTATTTATGTATTTGGCTGGAGGCCTTGGTTTACCTCCTCACTGCTGTGTCTACAGCCTGAGGAGATCTTTGCAGTGATTGTTTCACAGTAATCTGCACATCTGATAGTTTGCCAATGATAATTGCTTAAACATAATTGGCAATGAATAATCCCAATTTTACTGCCTACAAAGTGCCCATGATATATACTGATCAATACCGTACAACACTGAGCTTCCAATTACGTTTTTCCCTCAGAGAGAGATGGAAATCGATATATATGTTAAGATTATTTGCAGTACCAGCAGTGTGTACATTCTGAACAATAATACACTTCGGCTGCTTGTACTAAGACCATTAACTTGTGTATTTTTAGGTGTCCTCTTAAGAAAAGTAATGCAGTTTAAAAAATGCTTTTAGATCACTTCTTTTCTTTTTGAATCTTCTTCTCAATTTCATAGTCACTTAATAACATTTATTTCCCTGTGGTATTCATATCTATTTTATAAGTGGCAGAAACTAAGAACGACAGAGCTGTTTCTTGCTAACAACCAGAAGCCATTTTCCTCTACAGCGTGGGCTTCAGTGACGGGAGGGCATCAATAGACATCCTCCCATGATCTCACGCTGTTTGCCAGAGCACTCTTTGATCGTCAAGTCCTTTGGACTCGGCTGATCACAGAACATGGTAAAGGGCCAATCACAGCAGCCCTTTACCGCGTGATCAGCTGTCAGCCAATGACAGCTGATCACGGAAGTAAACAGAAGCTGGTTAATCGGCTTTTATTCTCTTCACAATCAACATGAGGAGAATAGAAGAAAGTCGGTAGCAGGCTTCTGTTACAGGGACATTAGACCCAATTGATGCCCATCAGTGCTCCCTAATCAGTGTCTACTAGTGCAGTTTCATCAGTGCCTATCAGTTTCACTTATCCATGCCCCAGCCTGCAACCTTTAGACCTTCTGGGACACTGCACAGGCCCCAGGAGGTTGCCGAACAATTCAGAAAGTGCAATGTGGCTCATGCATGCGCAGTGGGAAGCTGGCTTTGAAGTAACAAGACAGGCCAAGAATCGGTGTGGACAGCGCTGGATCCTTGGACAGGTAAGTATATTTTTATTAAATGTCAGCAGCTACAGTATGTGTGGCTGGTGACTTCTACTTTTTTTTTTTTTTTTAACTGAAGATCCTCGAAATATTTGATTTGGGGTTTCTATGTGCAACATTCCACATTCCTTTCCTCGGGTCTGTGAACACAGTATCACTGAAATGTATACTCTGGCATTACCTCAGTCTTGCACAGTTGTACAGACTCCTCTCCTCTACCGACACTTGCAATTTCACTACACACTGTGAACTTTTCACAGTGTGCAATAGGAGCAGCAGCAAGTCATTTAGAGACCATCCCTTTCATTCATTTGATTTCAGTTATTTCAATGATGGAAGCTTAACATCACATGTATGATACCTAGAGCAGTCTGCTTGCAAATACAGCCAGCCTAGGAATTCCTTCTCCTCCAGACTGACCTATGTTACATTTGCATAATTCTTCCCCTTAGCCAGCCCACTGCTTGAATCAGGACCAAGGGCTCTTGAGGGGAATACTGAGACAGGATGCTGTGATGTATTACAAAAGCTATATACATCACCTTTGCCCCCCCCCCCAAATCATCCATGGTCTGTTTGCATTGCATAGAGAAGCACAAAAAGCATATCTATGGTCACAATTTTAAATCATGTATTCATTTCTCTGTATTTCAATTATTTCTAACCTGCCTCCTATTTATCTAAATGATCTTGAAGTTTGTCAGCTTACTTTGCAAAGCTCCCCAGACATTTACTTCCTTGAGTTCTGTAACTGCCGTGTGAATTAAAGGTGCTGAGAGAAGGAGTTTTAGGACAGTCAGTATGTGAATCGTTGCTTGCAGGCAGCAAGTTACCATGGGATATGTAGTCCTTAGACATTAAACGTAAACAGCAGAGAAGCTGCATAGCATGCAGGGAATCCAGAAAGTTGTGAAAGAGTTGGGCAGCAGACAGGCAGAACTCTGGTCAACTATAACTATTGTTTGTATTGGAATTAAAATGCTGATATTAAAAAATGAAAATATATGCCTCATATGCCATAGATATGTTTAAACTTTACTTTGCATTAAAGCAAACTTAAAAAAAATTTGCTTCCAAAATCTTATACAATAATATCATTCTATCATTACAAAATTGCCTTCTTTTCTCCCCCATTATTGGTCTCTCGGATCTCAATATGAGACTGGTACATACAATTTGTGTTGCAGTCCACTGGCTTGTTGCATCCAATTGGAAATCACCAATTATCCCATTGGCACCCCTCAAAGCAAGGATTGACAGCATAAATCTGATGGAAAAAATGTATCATACAATACAGAACACGAACCAGATATACAATAAAAAATGGGATCCATGGTTCGAGCACTCTGCCTTGTTCTTTAACACTGCCTGACATTCCCTTACATAATTCATATATACTGTAGGAATTCTATATTATTTACTACTACAGCTATCATAACGCTTGTCTTCCATTTACCTGTCAACTAAATTACAGTACTGCTAGCTTTGTATTAATCTATGTATGTAAAATGACCTCCATTAACCTTGTATGTACTTATGTTATATCGGTTTTGTACCCAATTAAAAAAAAGTTTGTAAAAAAAAAAAAAAAATTACAAGATTAGTTATCCCGTTTTTTTTTGTTGCAGGATGGAAGGCTTCATGTAAATGATCAACTAGTGGCAGTCAATGGCGAATCACTGTTGGGTAAAACAAACCAAGATGCCATGGAAAATTTGAGGAAGTCTATGTCCACAGAAGGAAATAAAAGGGGAATGATCCAGTTAATTGTAGCAAGAAGAATAAAGAAGAATGAGGTAAAATCTCATATTTGTCTCTACTTTTGATGATAATGAGAACCTAAGAGGATCTCTGCATGCCTACAATATTAATATTCTTGCATAGCAGCAGCAGTAAAGAATTTTCTCATCCGCGCCTCCACCATTGATTACTCAGTCATGACTTTCATAACGTCAAGTGGAGTAAGGAATAAACCCGGGACCATCATATGTTACTAGGTAGAGGCTGCTCATGTGCAACATAGAAGTCAGAAGACCAAAGGGAGTGAGGTACCGCTATAGTGAGCATTCCACTCACACCAGGAGAGGCAAAGCCTTATATGGACAAATATTCAAAATTTTCCACTAAGCTTTTTTTTAAAGCTGCAGTATTTGATTGTTTTGAACTTCAACGTGTTACAAAGCATTAACTGTTTTCTGCTGTAGGCAAGAGGTTATCCAGTAACGATGTGGGCCGGTTGCATCCAGCTCTGGACTCAGTGAGAGGAACTGAAGTTGTTCCTCCCTCTGTGTGATGTCAGAACCTGGAAGTGAAGACTATTTTAGGATAGCGACCAGTGGAGCAGCTGATCTGTGTCTAATCTACTGCACTGGAGCCCAAAGAAGAAATAGACCCCCCGGGATCTCTCCATAAAGAGTACCTGTCACTGATATTGCTGTCACAAGGGATGTTTACATTCTTTTTGACAGTAAGTGATCACATTTTTTTTAAGAAACAGTGTAAACATAAAATAATATATATATTTTTTTAAAGCACCCCCCGTCCCCACCATGCTTACACGCAGTGGCAAACACACACACACACACCGGTCCTGCACGCATATGTAAACAGTGATTGCACCACACGTGAGGTATCAACAGAAACGTCAGAGCGAGAGCAATAATTCTAGCACCAGATCTCTTGCATAAATCTCACCTATACTAAGGCTTTTAAAGTGTCACCTATGGATAATTTAAAATATTGTAGTCCATGAGCATGCACATTTTTAAAGCATGACAGGTTTGGTATCCGTCTACTCCGTGTAACGTCATCATTTACATTTTACAATACTATGTGACATAAAAACATTGCAACACCCACCATTTTGTTCTCTAGGGCTTTTTCATATATATATACAGTACAGACCAAAAGTTTGGACACATCTTCTCATTCAAAGAGTTTTCTTTATTTTCATGACTATGAAAATTGTAGATTCACACTGAAGGCATCAAAACTATGAATTAACACATGTGGAATTATACATAACAAAAAAGTGTGAAACAACTGAAAATATATTTCATATTCTAGGTTCTTCAAAGTAGCCACCTTTTGCTTTGATTACTGCTTTGCACACTCTTGGCATTCTCTTGATGAGCTTCAAGAGGTAGACACCTGGCGCAGCACCCCATCACTCTCCTTCTTGGTCAAATAGCCCTTACACAGCCTGGAGGTGTGTTTGGGGTCATTGTCCTGTTGAAAAATAAATGATGGTCCAACTAAACGCAAACCGGATGGAATAGCATGCCGCTGCAAGATGCTGTGGTGGCCATGCTGGTTCAGTATGCCTTCAATTTTGAATAAATCCCCAACAGTGTCACCAGCAAAGCACCCCCCACCATCACACCTCCTCCTCCTACATGCTTCACGGTGGGAACCAGGCATGTAGAGTCCATCCGTTCACCTTTTCTGCGGCGCACAAAGACACGGGGGTTGGAACCAAAGATATCAAGTTTGGACTCATCAGACCAAAGCACAGATTTCAACTGGTCTAATGTCCATTCCTTGTGTTTTTTAGCCCAAACAAGTCTTTTCTGCTTGTTGCCTTTCTTTAGCAGTGGTTTCCTAGCAGATATTCTACCATGAAGGCCTGATTCACACAGTCTCCTCTTACCAGTCCTAGAGATGTGTCTCTGCTGCAAAAGGTGGCTACTTTGAAGAACCCAGAATATGAAATATATTTTCAGTTGTTTCACACTTTTTTGTTATGTATAATTCCACATGTGTTAATTCATAGTTTTGATGCCTTCAGTGTGAATCTACAATTTTCATAGTCATGAAAATAAAGAAAACTCTTTGAATGAGAAGGTGTGTCCAAACTTTTTTTCTGTACTATATATATATATATATATATATATATGTATATATATATATATATATATATATATATATGTGTATATATATATATATATATATATATATGTATATATGTATATATATATATATGTATATATATATATATATACATACATGGGGAGCAAGTAGTTAAGGCATTCCCTTCATCAGAGCTACAATTAAATAATATAAAAACATTCAGGTTCATCACTATTATCACACAAATACCCCAAGTCTTTGCCCTGCATGGTTGAAGTGCAGTGCTCCCTATAACTGTACATTGCAATTTTCTGGCAGATCACAAAATAAGAGGCAGCAGAAGGGGCTGGATCTGGGTGAAACTACATATGTGTACAAAGCCCAGAACATAATGTGTAGGCTGTGGGATTTACGTGGTCATATCATCTATGGGTCTTGTTCCCAGTTCAAAAAGTAAATGTTGACCTTGAATGATGCCTGAATAAAATTAGTGCTGTCTTCCTGGAGAGGAATTGAGGCTTCCTGATTACACAATTACAATTAAATACAAGTAAGCGTAATGCCGCGTACACACAACCATTTTTCGGGTTCTAAAAAATGTTTTTTTTAATGTTATTAAAAATGATCGTGTGTGGGCTTCAGAGCATTTTTTGGTTTCTAAAAAACCGGCAAAAAAAAAATCGAATATGCTCTATTTTTTCACAGCGTTTTTAACGTTGTCAGTTTTCAGGTTGTAAAAAATGGTCGTGTGTGGGCTTTAACAACGTGAAAAATCTGCGCATGCTCAGAAGCAAGTTATGAGACGGGAGCACTCGTTCTGGTAAAACTACCGTTGGTAATGGAGTAAGCACATTCATCACGCTGTAACAGACAGAAAAGCGCGAATCGTCTTTTACTAACACAAAATCAGCTAAAGTAGCCCAAGAAGTTGCGCCATCCGAATGGAACTTCCCCTTTATAGTGCCGTCGTACGTGTTGTACGTCACCGCGCTTTGCTAGAGCATTTTTTTCCCACGATCATGTGTAGGCAAGGCCGTTATAATGATCAAGTTGAAAAAAAACTTTGTTTTTTCTAGAGCTTGAAAACGTTTTTTTTTTTACAACTTGAAAAATGATCGTGTGTACGCGGCACTACACTTGCACATTTCTTTGCTTGCATGCACTTTTCTGGATAAGGGAAAACCCATGTAGTAGAACCAGGCTCATGCACATTTGACTGATTTGTTTTGTGAAGTTCAAGCTTTCAAGTCATACTTGTAAAATAAAAGACCCAGTCCACCTAAAGTGATATTTCAGTTACAGATGTAGTGTGTTGTAAGAAAGGAAGCAGGGTCTAATAGTTTTTACTGCCAAAGTTGTCTCTGAATCTTGCTTAACTGTTACAGCACTGATGTTCCTCTGCACCTCACACTGTTTCAAAGTTTTAAAGCTTTCTTCCTTAAAGCTGGGTACATATAGAATACAATTTGCCCAGTTCAGCAGGGACTGGCCGCTTTTCAATCAGTGTGAAAGTGAAAAAATAAAAAAAGCTGTGTACAGTCAAGGACCAGACAGTGACAGTAGTACCTGCAATCCACCCATACAATGACAGTAGAACATTGAGAAGTTTGTAAGCTCATGGTGCCATATTTTACCAGCAGATGGAGCTGCACGTAAATTTGTGACTTGTAGCTTCCTCCCCCAGTAAAACCTGGGACATATTGGTTGGACTGCTAGCTATGTCTGCATACTGCAGTATAATAATGTTGCTACTTTTCAGGCTATTTTTTTTGTTTTCTTTAATGGCCCTTTTATAGCATCTAAGCCTGAATCACAGCTCCAGTTAGTAAATACCCTGACGTGATCGCTTACCTTTTTATATTATAACATGTATACAGGAATGCTTATCTAATTTTGAAGTCTATACATTGATTCCTGAAATCCTGCACATGATTTGCATCCTACTATTTATTGTATCTCATTCACTGCCACACAACAAGATTTATCTCTGTCTGCGCTTGTATGCCAGAAGCCTTGCAGCTTGGGATGAAGTAGATATTTAATTGGGTAATTTGCCATTACTTTACACTGTGCAAAAAGCCTGGATTACAAATGGCATCTATTATAAAACTAATTTGCTACGAGATTCGACATAAGAATGCCATTTTTCGGACTTCTTGTCCTTTCTCCATGCTTTGTTAATTACGATCACATTCTGTATCTGTTTTCCTAAGCCGGGATGATAATGTTAGGAATGAAGAGCAATGTTTTTTTCTTTTTTTTAGTTATTCTTTTTACTTGAATAATGGAAATTATTAAAACATGGCGCTAGAAAATTGCTCAATGAAAATCATGTCAATTGCGGTGAATGTGTGTTGTTCATGTACCAGAGCTTCTAAAATAACAGTTCAGCCATTTATATATCAAGAATTTTAATTTTACATTCTGGTCAACTGCTAGTTTTTATTTGCACATGTTTCTTGGGCTTCTAGGTTGAGATTCAACCCGGAAGACTGGGGACATCTAGTGGTGGAAAGGAATTTACTGCGGGGCACAGTGCTGAAAATGGGGTGATTTGAGTGCATTTTAAACAAAGTACACTTATTTTCACTTTGTGCTTGACCTAAACGGTCCCAGCCACACCCTCTACAGATCTGTACGTCCTGAAAGTCTACGCCCACACTTCCGGGGGAGTGTTCACATCCATCCCTGCAAGATTCCCTTACTGTTTTATTAAACTCTCATAGACTTCTATGGGACATCAACCCGGAAGGGAGGGAGATTTGCCACGTGGGATTTAAACAATCCCCAATGGTGGAGGACAACTGATCCTCGGTAAGTGCAAATCTCTGGAGGGTGGGGGTAAGATAGTTTAACAACTTATCTACTGGGCATTTTTACCCCTTTCCTGCCCTGCCCAATTTTTTTGCTTTCAGCGCTGTTGCAAAATTTTGCGAACAGGTAATTTTTCTCCTTTGCCGATGTGCGCTGATGAGGTGGCACAGTTTGGCAGCATTGGTGGGCACTGTTGGGACTGCACTTATAATCAGTGCCCTGATAATCGGTGTACATATCCCATTCAGAGAATAAGTTTATCCGCTCTCTTCTCTCCTCTCCTCCATTGATCTGTTATCAGAAATCCAGATAACTGAAGAAATTGGCATCAATGTTGGTATCCAAAAATAGAAAAAAAAATGCTTTTCATTTCCATTACTTTAGAAAAACATGTGGTTGAAATGGTCGGATAACAGTCTGCGGATACATTCATACTTGCAATAGTACGAATGCACCTTGTTTAACGACCGATTGGACTTACGATCAGCTCTCCCCACCTGAGCGATGCATTGTACATCATTGTATTGTACAGTGCAGAATTTCTGTTTAGAGTTTTGTGTTCTGTACTTATGCAAATTAAAACATTATACATTTTTTTTTTCAGACTACAGTAGTTAAGAATGCTTAAAATATTGAATATTTGTGGCTCCTAGTTTAACGACCAATTTGTTTTACAACCTTGTCGCTGGAAGGGAAACAACTGGTTAAGTAAGGAGAGCCTGTTCAGTAATCAGCCAAGACAGTATCCAATAATCCTAAGGTCATCCGTAGTGGAAAAAATAAATACAATAAATGATTTTGTCTAGTGACTTGTTAGTAGATGACTTTTGCCAAGTTTCAAGTTAACTATTAATTGAGGTATGTCACAACTATAAATATAGTAAGAAGTGTGGGACATTTGGGGCACAGCATTTGGTAAATTTAACATTTTATTACACTTTCTTAATGTAGGACATACAATAACAGACTTATAATTAAATACAATTATAAAACAATCAATTTCCAACCACTGCATTGATTTATACAACATAGTCTTTCTGCTCGACACGTTTCCTGGACATAGTCCTCTTCATCGGATACTAACAGACTTGTGTTACTGTCATCTAGATAGATTGACAAGATGTGTTTTTAAATAATTATATCCATATTAACAGAGTTTCACACAACATGCTATGATCCCCTCGCCAGGGTCTGTGACATGTACCCAGGTATTACCCTCATTAGCTCAGCTGTATACCACATAGGGATTCCAAGGGGAGCCTTCTCCCCCTTAATTGAGGCAATTAAAGATGTAATATCTACGAACAATCGGGAGCATGTAAATGTGTTTATGCTTTTTATTTATATATTCTCTTTAAACGCATGCTATGCATTCTACTTTTTAGTGTTGCACTTTACTGATCCTTCTCACAATGCACATCCGTGAGTCAACCGACACATGCACGACTTTAATCTACCTAACCATGTAGCTTATGACCACAGTTATAAAATGTTACGCCTCTGCTGATGCCGCTTATATACTTGACAACAAGGCAAACCATGTGATATATTAGATTGTCACTCACTTTGGAATAAGATAAGTATTTTTTGGCCATGCTATTCACAAACAAAAGGATTGCAAAAATGATCCAAATTAAAAATTGTATTCTGTTTTAAATGTGCAGGTTTAAAAAATGTAATTAATAAAAAAACTAGACATTTCTCGAAAATTATATTTTAGCTAGAGAATGCCTTTCTTTGCTTCTGGTGTAAGAAAGTTTTCCCTGCTCCCACTTCCTGTTCTTTAGTACATCCACATCACTGATTTCCTCCCAAATACAACAATGATCCTCATAAACCTTCCCAGGGCTTTTACTCTCACTTTCTTTCATTTTTCTGCCTCCAGCAGCTCAGAGAAGTGATTAATTCATGTTTTAGTGAAGCTGTCACCCCTAATCTGCATTTTATGTAAAAACTAATAAAACAAATCCTTATTTTGCAATTTAAACCTTACTGAGTCTAATTCACTGGCCCTGCAAGTTTATTGTTCTCCTACAGCTTGACGTGATTCCAATTGTAATTGCATTGACCCTTTATTGCAGCAAATCTCCCCAGTGCTTATCAAAGAGAAGAAGATAAGACTACCATTCAGCGCTTCATTAAATATCTCATTTGTAGTAGGCAGGCCACGTCTTGGAACGGGATTCATGTTAGCAGACTCTGTGACCTCCTCTGCTCATGGTCTCATGTGCTAGGAATGTCTTGTTTTCCTTCCCTTTCCCTCCTCAGTTTATGTCTGTGGCATGCAGCCAGGCCTCCACCGTTGTAAGATGTTGTATGTTTCATTGACTTCAAAACCATACTTGCTAATGTTCTTGTTAGGCTTTTTTCAGCCTCGTACATAACTGCTTGAAACCTACTCATCAATTTATTGTAACATAATTAAAAGGGCTAATACAAGGTAATTTAAGTGAATCTGTTCTCCTCTTGTTTTGCTTGCGTAGGCAAGGCTTTCATCAGTCAGTGTCTTTAGTTGTGGGCCTAAATGGGTCCTTAAGTCTATTATATGCAATTCCCTGGCTGCCAGTTTCAAGTGCAGCCATGGAGGCGGACACTTGAATTTGACGAAGCAATGGGATCTATGTTCAGAAATTACCAGTGATTGAGTCTGTGTCTGAAAATCATCTCATAATCAGCCCTTGTGATGTCTTGCTCTGGCCCGATTTTAAGACTGGCAGCCAGTGGGAGCACACAGTTGTTGTTTTTATTGAATTTTTTGTATTTTTTTTTTTTTAAAGAAGGGTGGTACAAAATAAACAGATGTGTATAATAAGGAAGCGTATGAAAAGCTTTGGAGGCAAAAAGAAAAATAGTTAAAATTCAGATGTATGGTGATAGCGCATGAATGTTACAATTCAAGCCAAAGGTACCACCAGGCAACAAACCTATTTGGAAGTAGACTAGCAATACCAGTTCATGTAGCTCTATTGTCAGGGTCGCATTAAAGCAGAACCCCAGGAACCTGATGATATCCATGCTAGCATTTATTGCAAGCCAAAATGAACTTTTTCTTTTAACTCTAATATAAGTTCATTTCAGGTACATCAAAACAAAAAGATTCAGCATTTCTTTCTAAAGCTTCCTGAGTAGAAAAGCAGCAGCATGATAGGACCCTTGCTGTCTGTGGGGAGGTAACATGTCCACTAATTAGTCCGACCTATAGCTCTGCAATCAGTAAAGCTCATGCTCGCTCCCTTTAGTAGATGCAGACTCGGCAGAGGGCATATCAAACCTCTTCAGAAGGCTTACTGTGTTTACAATGTGTACAACATTTTTGGAAGAGGTCAGGCAGCTGATCCCCCAAGCTTACTGATGCATGCCTGGAGACTCGCCCAAGGGACAAATGTAAGCGACCCTCCCTGATTCACTTACATTATGGTGCCAAGGTTTGCATATCGCAAAAATGTAGAAGCACAGACCCGCCGACATTTGGTCGGTGGACAACCGTGGTAAACTAGGTTAAAAACATGGAACGCCTGATGTCTATGAAATGCAAGGATGAACATTCCCATAAAACGTGGTGGTATTATTGGCACCATTTCCAGTACTCACAGGATTATGCCTCACATCTAACCACGTTGTTCACTCAGGCTCCACTTTAGTAGCCGTTATGCTTTGGATGCTTTTGGGTCCACCGGTGGACTCCAGTCTTCTTCCCTCCTCCCCTCTACACTTATGCCAAGTGTCCACATTTCCTCCCCTTTCCCCACCCTCTTTTTTTTTTTCTTCAAAGGAAAGGAACTCTAAGACAAAGGAACGCTAGAAAATAGGTTTCTTTGGCTTACACGTTACTGTACTGGGTCCCCACCTACTTCACAGATTTAAAAGATTAGAAAATGTACTTGCGGAATTCATGGGTCTTATTTAAGCTATCCAGGTTAAATTGTAGTAACTGTGGAATTCACTCCCTTGGACTCCAAGGCTACAAGTTTTAAATGTATTTTCCTTTTTGTCTTGGAGGCTATGTTTAGTTAAAGTACAACTAAAGGCAAAACCTTTTTTAGTTTCGGATAGAGTGGAGATGGATTAGAATCCCTGTCAGTTTGTACTGCAGTCTGTGCCCCCATTAGGGAGATTCACACTCTCTATTTACTGTTATCTGTTATTGAAAGTAAAATCCCAATTTTTGGGAAAAGTAATAGAGGGGAAATCTTCCAATAAGGAATCTAGTTCTGATGGCCTGGGGGTCCCCAAGAAATGCAGTTAATTTGCAGGGATATCCTCTCACTTCATGTTTGGCTATGGGCCAGGAAGTGAAGGAAATTTTCCGCAATGGGACCCAGATTGCAGGGAAAAAAAACCTCATGGATTATAGCCCTCCCTTTATCCAAAATGAAAAAAAAAAAAAAAATCCTATAGTTCTATTTTAACTGTACTATGTGCTTGCCAAAGCACAAAATAGAACTTCTAAAATGAAAAGGAGATTCCTTTAAGGTTTAAGATGTGAGCAGTTTTTTTGGTAGAGATATCTGTAAGGTTTTTCGCAGGCAATGGCTACTGGGTTGAGCAGTGTCTCCCCGTAGTCAGAAAATAGCGCAGTTGGGGTGATCCCTACATCCACATCTAAACTATTTTTTTTTTTTTTTTAACTCAACCTACTGAAAGCACAGAGTCTCTTGACTCTTTAAACTCTCATAAGAAATGTTAATGTAGCACTACCCCCGAAGGAGCTGCTGGTTTGTTTTTGAGGGCACATTTACCTTGTAGCTCTTCCGAATTCCTAGGGGTGAATGGTGTATATAGCAGCAGTAAAGGAATGTCCGCAATAAGTGTCTTTTGCTGTGCTCTTTATTACCCAGCCAGGTAAAAACAAGAAAAGTAGAGTTTAAGGAAGGAGGAGAATAGCAAATTCAGGTGTAGTAATAGGGAAACAGTCCTGCTCCCACGTGTAACACTTCTCTGCACCACTCCTGCTTGAGTGGAAATAGCGTACCTGGACAGGCCTCTTTCACTGACCTGGAAGCCAATGCATCGCTCGAACCTTTGAGGAAAAGTCTCTGCCACAGACCCTCCTTGTGATGAACTTGATTTGAGGAGAAGTCTCTGCCACAGACCCTCCTGGAATGGACTTCAGGGAGACACCTTTGCCACAGGCCCTCTCTGATTGCAAATACTGAGGCAATCCTCCTCGGAAGAATTACGCCTGGATCTCCTTAACGATCCCTGGTGGAGTGTCGAGACCCTATTGGATCGCCAGCCTCTCATTGGCTCTCCTCAGATGGACTCCCCACCGAACAGCTATACCGTTTGGGATCTTCAAAAGTGGGAACCCAGTCAATCACTGGGTCCCCGCCACTGCTCAAATGTTCTGGACCAACCTGGTCCTGAAACCAGGAACACCGGGTAGCCCCCCTCCCCCGGCCAGGTAGGCCATAACGCCGGGGCGCCGTGATGTGGTCACCCTAACGGTGGGTGCCACACTGGACGAAGACGACCCAGAACCAATGGTGTCTGCCCCATAAATACCCTCCCCCAGCATGCACAGCGAGGCTCAACCCTCCAGATTGGCTGCGGAGGAAGAGCACCCAAACCAGACAAGCTGAGACAGAGACCCAATTTAACCAGATCAGAGTTTAACTACACTCTGATCTCCCTCTAAATTTAAATAGCAGGCGCTACATTAACATTGTTAAAATACAGAAATGATTGATAGGCCAAGACTCCTATCTACACTTTTGGTTGCTTCACAGGTAGAAACCGTCTTTTGCAATCAAAAAAACTGTTGGAAAAATGATCATAGAATCTACACCAAAGACTGAGCAGGCAGTCAAACCATGCATGCGTAAAAAATAGGAAAATGTTTTATTTCCACATTCCTTTAGTGAAATCTACTGCAATCCAAGTGTTGACGGTGTTATATCAAGGGACTGCATGTTGAACATTTCTCAGTGAAAGCCAGCATGTCATCAGGCACAGGGGGGAGTAAAAGGACAATTGCAGGGGCTGTGTTTAAATACGTAGAGGGCAAAATGTATTTAGATGGGAAAGGAAAACGTGCATTACACCGAATGACATCCCTCCTAATAGGTAACACAGGTAAAGGGAAACATTTTCCTTGACATTAGTTTTGCATAAAGGGTTCCATCCATGTAGGAGTTCACCAAACTCTTCTCCATCTAAAAATAATCTCCGTGTGGAAAAGACAGAGATTGCCTTGTGGGTGTTGCTGATCATTTTCTGACAGAAGCGTTTGCACTGAAGTAGGAGTTTAGTGGAGCCATTTCCAGTCAAAATGTTTGATAGGCTGTGACAGCCGCAGTCTTACAAGCACAAAAGGCACTTTTATCGGCAGCTGTGAATTATGGTTTCACTTTTATGGGTGACAGTTTAGCTTAAGCAATACTGATGCAGATTTTATTATGTACAGCTGAAGGCAGAAGACAAGCCTCAGTGTCAAAAGAGATGCTTGCGCTTTCTTTTCTTGTGCGTTTCTTATGATTAGTGTGACTAAGTCTCTGCTCATTGAAATTTTTTTTTTTTGCCCTTCAATTTTGTAAATTTGGGTTATTATGAACTATGGCCTGTGGGTGTATATGTATATGTATGTATGTATGTATGTATGTATGTATATATATATATATATATATATATATATATATATATATATATATATATATATATATATATATATATATCCACACACACACACACACACAGTTCTCAAAAGTATGCATACCCTTGGAGAATTGGTAATGTATGTACCATTTTCAAAAAAAGTGAGCAGGCAGAACACATTTTATTTCTTAGGGGATTCATATTAAACTGTAGGTCCATAAAATAATGTCACAATCATAAAATAAAACATGGCAACAAGTAAAAAAATGACCCCTGCTCAAGTCTTCATACCCTCAGTTGTTATGTATTGTCTCCTTTAGTATCAATGACAGTGTGCAGTCTTTAGTAATAGTTGTCTGAGACCCCAAATTCTTGCAGGTGGTTTTGCCCATTCCTCTTGAAAAAATGTCTTCAGGTCATGCAGTCTTTGGTCATCTTGAATTACATGCATGTTTGATATCTCTCCAGAGTTGCTCAATGATACTAGGGTCAGAAGGCTGTGATTGCCACTCCAGAACCTTCACCTTTTTCTGCTGTAACCACTGGAGGGTCAACTTGGCCTTGTGCTTAGGGTCATTGTCATGCTAGAAAGTACAAGTGCGTCCCATGCGTCTTTCTCCAAGCATAGCACTTATGGTTGTGACCATAAAGCTCTATTTTGGTCTCGTCAGTCCAGATTACAAAGCTGGCTCTTTTGTGGCATTGGCGCAGTAAAGGCTTCTTTCTGGCATCTCGGCCAATCAGCTAATTTTTGTTCAAGTATTGTCGTATTCTCTTAAAAACAACCACACCATCTTTTTCCAGAGCAGCCTGTATTTCTCCTAAAGTTACCTGTGGATTTTTCTTTGTATCCCGAACAATTGGAACGCCCTTAGATTAGGTAAGTATACATATCTTTATTTTACAGGATAGGTACTATATGGCTTAGAATGGGTGTGGAACAGGTTTAAGCCTAAATAGTATAGGCTCCAACGTCTGCTCTAGAGCTTAGAAAGTGTTAGCCTGGACTTCTAATTAAAGGTTGATTTTGAATTAGCAATTGGTCATATTTTACTTGGCCCTGTGCTTGTGTAGATTCCTCTGGGTGCTCTGCTTTCCTCCCAAACTCTAAATACATGCTGATAAGCTCATTAGATCCCTTCTAAATTATCCCTAGTATGTGTATAGCCATTGTACTGTGTGTTCTGGTAGATTATAAGTTTAACCACTGCAATACAGGGCATGTTCACCCCCTTCCTGCCGAGGCCAATTTTCAGCTTTCAGCGCTGTAAATTACAATTATGCGGTCGTGCAACGTTTTACCCAAATTACATTTTGGTAATTCCCCCCCCCCCCCCCACACAAATAAAGCTTTCTTTTGGTGGGATTTGATCACCTCTGTGATTTTTATTTTTTGCGCAATCAACAGAAAAAGACCAACAATTTTGAAAAAAAATACTATTTTTTATTTTTTGCTATAATAAATACCCCAAATGATTTATTTTTTTATCTAATTGTTTCCTCAGTTTAGGCCGATATGTTTTCTTCTACATATTTTTGGTTAAAAAAATCCACAAAAAGCATATATTGATTGGATTGCGCAAAAGTTATGGTGCCTACAAAATAAGTTATCGATTTAGGGCATGTTTATTACTAGTAATTGCGGCGATCTGCGATTTTCATCTGGAGTGCGACATTGCGGCGGACAAATTGGACACTTTTGATATTATTTTGGGACCATTGACAATTATACAGTGATCAGTGCTATAACTATGCACTGATTACTGTGCAATTGTGACTGGCAGGGAAGGGGTTAACACTAGGGGACGATCAAGGAGTTAAATATGTTACATAGGGAGTGACTCTAACAGTGGGGAGGGGGGCTGACTAGGGAAGTAGACTGATCGGTGTTCCTATATACCAGGAACAAGCAATCAGTCTCCTCTCCCCTGACAGGACGTGGATCTGTATGTTTACACATACAGATCCACGTTCCTTCTCTTTGACAAGCAATCACAGGTGCCCAGCAGACATCGCAGCCACCGGGCACGTGCGCTCCTGACAACGCTGGGAAGCCGAGGACGTCATATGACAGCTACCCAGAGGGACCGAGTGTTCCTGCGGTTGTCATATTACAATGACTGGGGTGGAAAGTGGTAAATAATAGCATGCAATGCCAAGCTGCGGTTTCCAAAGAGAAAATCCTTTCTTTTTTTAAAGAGAGACATGGACTGCAGAGAAAGAGACATAATTTTGCCCATGTACAAATAACCAGTTCATAAAAAGGATATAGGGGAACTTGAGAGAATGCAGAGAAAAGCAAACAAACTAGATTAGCTGAACTGAATTTATTCTCTTGAGAAGGGGAGATTAAGGGGGGATATGATAGTGAACTTGGTGTTGTTATTCACTTTAAGGTTATCACAGAGGACAAGGGGGCACTCTTTACGTTTGGAGGAAAAGCGATTTCATCTCCAAATATGGAAAGGCTTCTTCATTGTAAGAGTAAAAATTTGGAATAAACTGTCTCAATAAGTGGTTCTCGCTATCTCAGTAGATTCCTTTAAGAAAGGCCTGGATTCGTTCCTAGATACACATAATATAACTGGATACGAATATGTACAGGTAAAGTTGATCCAAAGACTTTCTGATTGCCTCTTGGGGGGAATCAAAAAGTTTTTTCTCTGCTTTTGCAAATTGGATCATGCTTTGTTTTATTGTTTTGCCTTCCTCTGGATCAACTGTAGGTATAGGATTGTGTATATAGGATTTTATTATTTGTTTTCTTCCTTCTATTGGCTAAACTGGATTGACTTCTGTCTTTTTTTTTACCAGACTAACCATGTAAATATGTACACACTGGCCCCGCTTTTTTCTTTTATTTATTGCTCTCCATGTGTGCCTCACTGCACTTGATGATTTTTTTTCCCCCTACACTCATGGATTGTACTGTGTGGATTTTTGCCTAGGCCTACCCTGGAGCCTAGGGGTTGGATATGTGGCCCTTGTGTTATTTTCTCCTGTGCCTTTGGGGGGGGGGCTTGGGGAAGAGGGTCTTCGGGGGAACCTTTTGCCTAATACTCATTGGTCGACTTTGGCTGGTCACGAGGAGATAGGACAGCTTTAGGCTAGGTGGACTTGAGTGCCCCTTTCCACCATCAGGGCCGGGGAAAGTACCTTCTTTGGGAGGGGATCATATGACAAACCCTAGTGCACTTTTTTTTATGTGTGTTCTCATAGTAAATTCTGGTGTTCTGTTTTTGTGCACTGCACAGCAAACTCAGAAAAAAGTCTGAAATAAATACATTTATAAGAAAACTTTGAACATTATAAAACAGAAAATCGAATGTGCTTGGTATACCGCAAAATTGCAGCACTGGGTATATCTGGATACAGGAAAATTTAACTATGATATTTCAGCGTCAATCTGCCACCTATCCAGTCCTGTAAAATAAAAGGTTTTATTTTTTACTTTTAGTGATTCAGTCCCAATTTGCATAAATAATACTTTTGAGGCAAACGGAAAAATCTGTGAAATGGGTGAAGGTTTACATTTATTCAGGTCAATATAAATCTAGTAGCCAAAACTCTAGTAGGATGCACAACTCGCCTTCTAGAGTTTTGGCTGTGTTCCAGAAGGAGATACACATGGAAAGTTGTAAAGCACTGAATATTTGACTTCAACACACAAGTTCGATATTTTGTTTTAGCATTATTTCCTTGTTGGTCTTCTTTTTCTCCTATTACACTTGAGAGAAGTTGTGCTTTCTCGGATTTTATCTGTGTTCTAGAAGGAGAAATACATGAAAACATACAGTGTGTTTGGCAGGATTTTACCCTTTTCACAAGCACATTTGAGCTCTATAATGCAGAGATGATAAATTTCCAGTAAGAAGCAGGCAATTTTGGTGGTCTGGAAAGTTGGGACCACGGCTTGATTTTAACACACTTTCATACCATGTGTTAGCAGCCCCTTTGGGCTTTTTGTGGACACTGTGTTTTGCAAACAACTAAGTTAATTTTTGATTTGTGTAATCCTTGCAACATAGCTGAAATTTATTTTTTGTGTGCTCAGGTATTAAAAGTTACCAACAGTTTTTCATGTGGCTTTGCGCACATTTTGATTTTAAACTTTGAACATTGCAGAACAAATCTAGTAAGATATGGCTAATTACTACTAGCTATATCCTGGCCTGGATAAATGTAAACCTTTGCCTTTTTTACAGAGTTTTCTGTCTGCCTCAAACGCGTTCTTTATGCAAAATAACACTTTTTCCCTCATCTTTACTGGACTCGACCAGTAGCAGATTAATGCTGGATTGGCGATTAAGGTGGTAGAGTCTCTTTTACAAGGCATGCAATATCAAGGTGGAGGGGCGATTTATATATTTAAAAATTCTTTAGCAAGTAAAATTTTTATTATGTTGTTTGTTAAATTTTTGTAAGAAATATAATTTTGGGGAAATAAAAAAGTAAACCTAGAACTGGATCGTGCTTTGAATTCTTGTTTTTCAATTAAAATATATGTTTTATTAGTTCAAGCTTTATTTATTCTAAAGCATACTATCCTAACAGCTGCCATCTGCATAATAAGATTAAAGACGCATTTTGGCAGTAAAATTATTTTTGTATTTTGTCTCTATTGCTGTAGAATGCCTAAGTGCAGAGAAGAGTTAAAAGAACAAATTTGTAAGCAAATTTGGTCTAATATGATCAGAGACATTGCTTTTGTACTATTTATTTTTTGCTTAAGGGTGTTGAAATATGACAGGCGCTCCACAGGAGGTATACTACAAAGTGGCATCGAAAGTTGCCCATTAAGCAGAGCTGTCAATGCAAATTATTTTGGTAGAGGGTGAAAAGTTCTAGCTCATTTGGTACCCAGCCGGGTGCAGGCCTTAGGCATGTTGTTATTGTTCCCCCATGCTGTTAAATAGACCGTCAGCACTGATATCCCTTCTCTCCTGATTCTACAGTTGGAGTCACCTGGAAGCCCCTCGGGGCCCGAATTGCCCATCGAGACAATGCTGGACGACAGGGAGCGAAGAATTTCCCACTCTATGTACAGCTTTGACGAATCGCCCACAAGGAATGCTGCATTAAGTAGAATAATGGGTGAGTCAAGTAGCCTCTACTAATCATGTCATGTTTTTGTCCTTTTTGCTGTTTATTGAAGAGTGATTAATGTTCTATTTACAATGGCAACGGCCAGCATACAACATCTCAAATCCAATTCAGGCGAACAAAGAGCAGCAGAGATTATACAGGATAAAAGATTTCTAATGTGATTGGCATAGTGTGTTTTCCCAGTAAAACAGGTGAAGTGGGAGCGCAGCATAGAATGGGCCTTGTTTTTTATAAGTGTACCTCTGCGTTTTGTCTTCCTGGAATAATGGCTCTATTAGATTAAAGGATGTGTGTTAGGCACGGTCAACACTGTTAGAGTCGTAACTGTCAGGAACCGAGTCCTGCTATTGTATTAGTGCTGAACATTTGTGGGATATAACTGTGTTCTATCTATTCCTTCATTCAGATGTAAACTGGACAACAACATTTTTTTTTCATCATTTCAACTCTTTGGGTGGGTACCATTCACACCAGTTCATTTTTCTTCTCCAGGTTCTCTGTTAAGTTTGCCATACACTCTTATGTTTTTAACAGAATACTCCATCCTCACTATGCAATCTTCCACTGCGCTTTTTCTATCCTGAAATCCGGCGACTGTCAGAATACCTCAACAGTGCTTGCATCTGATTAAATGCAAGCACTGTTGAGCTGAAAATTTTCCTTCCTGCTCCATTGTTTTTCTGATTTTTGAAGCAAGGATGGGTGGCGTTGGGGCCACCTATGGAGTCAATTTTGGGCGATTGACCAGGAATCAGCTTCAACTGTTAATGTATACAACAAATTTTAACCCAGTCACTAAAATAGCTTATAAACCTTAAAGGAGTTGTAAAGTAAAATAAAAATTCACCTTAATGAAATCTATGCATTAAGGTAAAAAGACATATGATGCTGCCCCCCCCCCCCCGAGCCCCGTTATACTTACCTGACCCCTCGAAAGTCCCGCGCGCGGTCACGAGATCCTCTTCGCCGCTCAGCCTGGCTGCTGATTGGCTAGAGCGGATGGATTGAGAGCAGTGCAGCCATTGGCTGGCGCTGCTGTCAATCACATCCAGTGACGCGGCAAGCCGAGGTGCGGGGCCGAGTGATACAGTGAGCGGCTATGGCCACTCGCTGTATCATGGGAGCGCGCCCGCAATTACTCACCACCATGCGAGCTCTCTCGCATGACTGTGGTCAGTACTTGCGGGGAGGATCAGAGACAGCCACCGAGGGACCCCAGAAGACGTGGATCGAGGCCACTCTGTGAAAAACGAACTGCACAGTGGAGGTAAGTATAACAGGTTTGTTTTTTTAAAGGATAAAAAAATTCCTTTACTAACCCTTTAAAGTGATATTAAAGGTTTGACTTTTTTTTTATTTTATTAAAATAACACGTTATATTTGCTCTGTGCAATGGTTTTGCACAGAGCAGCACTGATCCTCCTCTGCTTGGCTCCCCCTCCTGCACCCCTGGTTCCTCCCCCCAGCCGAGTGCTACTTGCTATGGGGGCACTCTTGCATGCTTGCTCCTGAGCCCCGCTCTGTGTGTCCATTGACACACACTGCGCAGCTCGGCCCTGCCCCCACCCCCTTACTGGCTGTGATTGACAGCAGTGGGAGCCACCAGTGTGGAGAAAGAGAGCTGAGAGAACCTCTGCTTTTGTGCACATTTCCCTTTTATAGAGAGAGAACCTTCCTGTCTTCTAAATACTCTTCTGCTTTGTCACCCATGTGATTTCAGTAGAGACTATAAGGCACTGTTTAAGCAGCTGGAGCTGCATGCAGGTAGCCTATGTTTCGCTTTGGGGATGCAGCGGCTATGTGGACACTTCTGCTTGTTTTAATATGACAGGCGTGCAGGGGAGCAGATCTGCACGCAAGCTTTCTGCGTTCTATGCCACTCACCTGCCCTTGCCCTCCTGTCACTTTAGGATGATTGACTGTGTCCACAAAGAGAAACATGTATTGCTTGCAGGTGTCTCCAGCTGCATGAACAAGATGCTTTTTCATGCTGTACGGGCCACAGCACTTGCGTGTAAATGAGGCATTTTGTCCCTATAGTGAAACATGGGCTGTCTACATGCAGCTTTAGGTATCTCCACAGCAGCTATGGGAATGAGTCCGAAATGGTCCAGCCAACACTTTTTGGGCATGTAAGTTGTTCCATTTTAACCATCAGTAAGCCAACCAGAACAAAACATGAATTTGCCACTGGAATGTAGACAGTAGCTAAAACAGACTGCGTTAAATCATCAAAAAAGATAAAAAGAAATTGGAAAGTAGAAAAAATTAGTCCAGATATGTTTTTTTAGTCTTAAAACCAAAGGAGGTCGCTATTCAAAAACCTGCAATCCACACGTCGTAGCTCCAGATGCCTGCCAAAGAAGCTTGTTGGTGCTCCCCACATGTAACAAAGAAACTTTATTGTTCCAAGACAAGATGACAGACAGCCTGTCTAGAGCAAGCCTCACTCATGTTTTATGCTTGCGCCATGTTTTTTAGTCTCTTGCCCAAAATCTGTCTGTTCCCAATCCCCTGCACAGCAGAAACAGAAGTGATTCTTCAAGCTCTGATGAGCTATAAAGCGCCACCACATTTTCAGGCACCACGGCCTGGTTGGAAGGTGAAAATGCTCTTTAATTGTCCAATGAACATGCACCTGACACGGGAATCTACAAAGCCCTAGACATGCATAATAGTGGTGTGTGAATAGCTGAAAAAGATACATATTTTTGCAGGTAAAACCGTTGAAATCTACTTCAATTGCATATTTAGCTCTGGGTAGAATGCCGCTTTAATAGAATTTGTAGTAGGCATATGAAACTATTCACAGATATATCTGCTTTCATTTTTTGTCACTAGAATTTGATTTCATTGCGCAGAATATTACTGCATATTAACATTTTATTAATAAAACACCAGAGGTTGTTGATCTGGGGAATATCCAATTGCCTTAGCAGGGATGTCCAAACTTTTTTCAAAGAGAGCCAGATTTGATGAAGTGAACCTGAGTGAGGGCCGACCATTTTGCCCGACATTCGTTGAACCATTAAAATAAAATGCATATTAACAAATACACTGCCCAACAAGAATTCTCTTGCCTTTGTGGCTGTGTGTGGTGAAGAGTCTAAGGATGAGCTCAAACATGTTATTTGGACATACCATATTTATCAGCGTATAACATGCACCTTCACTTTACAAGAAAAGATTCTGGATTTTTATTTTTTTTAAATAAAGAACTGTGAAGCAAAATAAGGTTCACTGCCCTTGAATGTAGCCAAATCAGTGCCCATGAATGCAGCCTCACCATTGCCATGAATGCAGCCTCACCATTGCCATGAATGCAGCCTCACCATTGCCATGAATGCAGCCTCACCATTGCCATGAATGCAGCCTCACCATTGCCATGAATGCAGCCTCTGAATACAGCCTCAAAAGTGCCATCACTGCAGCCTGCTGCAGCCTCGGAGGGGACGGGGAGGGGGCGGGACGAGCACAAACAGATTATATACAGGAGAATCTCCTGTTTGCTTGGTGGCCTCTTTAAAGCGGGGGTTCACCCTTAGAGGGCACTTTTCCCCCTTAGATTCCTGCTCGTTATTACTAGGGGAATCGGCTATTTATTTTAAAATATGTGCAGTACTTACCCGTTTACGAGACGCATCCTCTCCGTCGCTTCCGGGTATGGGCTTCGGGAATGGGCGTTCCTTCTTGATTGACAGGTTTCCGAGAGGCTTCCGACGGTCGCATCCATCGCGTCACGATTTTCCGAAAGAAGCCGAACGTCGGTGCGCAGGCGCAGTATAGAGCCGCACCGACGTTCGGCTTCTTTCGGCTACGAGTGACGCGATGGATGCGACCGTCGGAAGCCTCTCGGAAGAATGTCAATCAAGAAGGAACGCCCGCTCCCGAAGACCCATACCCGGAAGCGACGGAAGAAGATGCAGCTCGAAAACGGGTAAGTACTGCACATATTTTAATATAAATAGCCGATTCCCCTAGACCGAACGAGCAGGAAGCTAAGGGGAGATTTTTTTTTTTTTTTTAAATGGGTGAACTCCCGCTTTAATACAAAGTCCTGCCTCCTATGATAGACAGAACAGTCGTCCAATGCCAGCCCAGGAGACTGGACTTTCTATTACAGATTGCACTGAGTAAACAAAAGATTCTCCTGTATGTAATCTGACTGGACTCATTCGGCATTCTCCCTGTCCCCTCCGAGGCTGCCAGAAGGATAAATATGGTATATATCTTTTGTGGCCCCCCCAACGAATCCTGGTGGTGCTCAGGGATTCATTGGGGGGGCCACAAAAAATATATATATCCAAATTACCAGTGGGGCCATAATAAACTGGAACGAGAGCCGCAATTGGCCCACTGGCCGGACTTTGGACATGCCTGCCTTAGGGGGTCAGGAAGGATTTTTTTTTTCCAGGAAGTGTTTGAAAAGTTCTCCAGTAAGGACACAGACTAGAATTTTACTAAAATATAAAAATGGTTAGAACGTATATATGCACTCCAGTTTACAGCTACATGGTGTTTGTCAGGGCATGTTTTCTGATGGTGACAACAGTAATTTATCCCTGTATAAAATGTGTTGAAATGGTCAATTGTAGCCTCCATTGAAAAGGGTGGCAGTGCAGGAGCACAATTGGGAGACAGAGACCAAGTGTTGTCACCCTATAACAGGACGTGTCCAAGCATGGATCTTTATAGTAGCATCAGCAGTTATTATTTTAATAAGCTGTTAAAAAAATAAACTTGAAATAATATTATGTTGAAGCTTAAATGAAATTGGTTGAGATGTGATCAGATTTGCATTTGCTTTAACTATTAAAATATTGGTGAACCACTTTGAAGCATCACCTGTAACATCACCTAGAAAATATATTCTTTTGGTTATTATCCAGAAATGACTTTGTGTATGACTTTCTTTACCTCAATTCCCTTGAAAAGCAGAACTTTTTCATCGTTTATATTCAGTGAATGCAGAGTTGTTCTCGATTACATGCACTGGTAAACTGCAGCGAGTCTCATAAATTGTCTGTCAGCACAGAGTTGATAAATATCTTTTTTATCCAACAATGAAAATTGTCAACTGGAGCTGTATGCAAGAAATGTATTAAAAAATCCTGACAACAAGTGTATGCTACATGTGACTTTTTTTCCTTCAGTAAATGTGGTAAAGCAGTTATACATGTGAATGAACTAGAGTTCTTCCTAAATACATGCAGTATGTAATGGCAAGAGCACTTCCCACGTCATATGACAGGTTGGAGATCACTGACTTGAATTAAATGTCATACATAGTTTTATCCCTGTCTTCAGAGGCCCTGTGTAGTGAAACACTGAGCTGCAACATATATAAAAATAGCTGAAGACACCTGTTCAGGGAAGACATATTGGTCGGAGCTCACGCCGACCGGTGCAGTGCCAACTGATATATCCCTTGGTGGTTTCTGTTATGTGAGTGTATTACTGTTTTATAAAGGAAGTAAACCCCCTCCCCCCCTTTTTTTTATTAGTATTATAGAACTAAACCTTGCACATTTAAACTTGATTAAAAACCGCTTTACAATTACCTTTTTTGTCATTTGATAAATTATATTCTCTTCCGGGAATCGGCTGTGCAATCGTTGCTATTGTTTTCTGTCTCTGTTGAGGATGTAATTTCCGCCCCGCCTTTGTTCCCCTGCCAAAATCTCGCACATGCGCGGTCACGTGCTATCCAAGGGAAAATAATGAAGATGAGGAGGCACAGTACAGCGAAGCTTCCATGCTGTGCGGTTTACAGGGGAAATGACAGACACGGCATGTTGTTGATACAGAAATGGCACATATAGCGTGCCGTGAATCAAACGACAGACTGCACATTTGCCGGTCACGTCATATAAGATTGCAGGATGGATTATGAGAGGGATGTACAAGTAAGTGAAGTTTTACAGGATCTGATCAGTAGCATTTATCATTATAGATTACAATGAGCTAAAGTTTAACTAGAGAGTTTGACCATTTTAGGTAGGTTACATTTTAAACTTGGTGCACCATAAGGTTTCTACTTTATTATATTTGATTATTACCTGTGGAGTGCTGTGGTGATTAAGGAGTGAGATAAAGTGCCTGTGGGCTATTTTCATTGGAGTTATTAACCTGGCACTGACTGCCTGTGCCCTCAGTGTTATGCAAAATTGATCTCTTTCTGGTTAGAGCAGTGTTTCTCAACTCCAGTCCTCAAGGCGCCCCAACAGGTCATGTTTTCAGGATTTCCCTCAGATAAAAAAAGGCTGTGGGAATTACTAAGGCAGTGAAACTAATCAAATCACCTGTGCAAAAAAATGGAAAGCCTGAAAACATGACCTGTTGGGGTGCCTTGAGGACTGGAGTTGAAAAACACTGGGTTAGAGGCTGTGCATAGGGGAGTAGCACCTGGACACTGGAAGCACTTTATATGCTTTGAAATGTCCCTTTAATTTCTTTAGGTGAACTATTGAATACATTTTTGGACTTTATATACACATATATCATTTATTTCCTATAAACTTTTTTGGCTGATTCTTAGTATTGTACACACATACGCTTGATTTTTTTTATGTGGACATTTTTCACTGATGTACTTTCTATGTGATGGATTTATGATTTGTTTTTATTTATTTTGAGTTTAGACGTATATACAGACCTATTTTTGTATAATCTTGCATCATTTACTTAAAGCGGTGGTAAAGGGTGATTTTTTTCTTTTTTTTACCTTCATGCATTCTTTGCAAACCTGTGTGCAATAGTCTCCCTAATACTTACCTGAGCTTCCTCTCAACATAGCAATTGGTACAACAGTCTCGGCTGTCCTGGGACTACCTCTCCTCATTGGATGAGAGAGCACCAGGAGCCAAAGGCTCCGGCTGCTGTCCATCACAGCCAGTGAGCCAATGAGGGGAGAGAGGTGGCAGGTCCAAGCCACAGCTCCATGTCTGAATGGACATGCAGAGCAGCAGCTCAGGAGTGTGCCTGCTTGGCACACTTAACAGGAGGGAGGGGCCAGGAGGTGCCGGCAGGGGACCAGAGAAGGAGGATCAGGGCTGCTCTGTGCAAAACCACTGCACAAAGCAGGTAAGTATGACATGTTTGTTTTGTTTTTTAACATTTTGCCTTTAATATCGCTAAGAAAATCGGTTTGGAACAGTAGTTACATATTTTGCATGATTATATATATATATATATATATATATATATATATATATATATATATATATATATATATATATATATATATATATATATATATATATATATATATATATATAATTAGTGGTGCAAAGGATCATCCTTGATCCGAACTGAAGATATTGATCCGAACCGCACACAGGTGATCCGCTGATTGATTTAAAAAAAAAAAAAAAAAAAAGTTGTGTGCATGTTCAGTCCACACACAGCGTGGTCATGGCGAACAGAGGAGCTTGAACGCCCCGTGTCATTTTAATTCCCCTGTATGGGAGCATTTTGCCTTCCCTGTCAAATATAATGATGAAGGAAAGAGGTTAGTGGATAAAACCGTGACGGTGTGTAGGCACTGTGGCACAAGAAAGCCATATGACAGTGGAAACACATCAAGCATGGCCACGCATTTGAAGCGACATCACCCTGGTGTTTCACTGACGGGAGTGAAAACGAAAATGAAAGCTGCTCAACAACCGCTTCTCACAACAGCATTTAAGCAGCCCATTGTTGAACAATCAGAACCGGCTAAAGCCATCACAAACGCTATCGGTGTGTTTATAGGTGCAGACGTGAGACCATATTCGGTTGTGCAAAACGAGGGCTTTAAACACATGCTGAAAGTGCTTGAGCCACGTTACAACACTTTTTTTTGCTGATCCGAAAAATGATCCGATCCGTGACTCTGATCCGAGAAACCATCCGAACCGTACGTTTTTTGATCCGTTGCACCCCTAATATATATATATATATCTCTGTGTAAAGTGTATTATGGAGCTGCCATAGTCGAGTCTCCAGGGATCGAGCTAAAGCATGTATACAGTATAGATGCTTGACTGAAAAGGGTGGAATTGATGACATCACCTGACCAGCAGATCCAGAGTTTTTCTAGAACGTAGGTGTTTTAACAGGGAATCTCTGAATGTTATAATAAAAAAGAAGCATGAGAAGGGAGGAGCTAAGCTTATTGCGCCATGAACAAAACATTTATTTTATTTTTTTAAACCTCTCAATTACAGAGTTGAGTGAGCAGTGTGGATTATACTGTTAGAAAACTATTTTCTCATGCAAGGTTGACTTTAACAGTTTTGAATTTTCATATGTGGTAATAGGTTTTACATGTAGAAGTACTATATTACGGGTAGCACTGAGGCGGCAGAATGGGTCACTGGAGTGCTATCGCTAGCTTGCTTGGGTTTTCTATTTTTCAGTGCATTAGCTCCAAATCACTATAGATAATTTTCTGCATCCTTTGTTGGCATTCAGCACCACGCTGGCTCCCTCGTCCCCTGTGGCCAATGAGGTTATTAGCGCTTGCTCTGCAGCTATCCAGCTTTCCCTTAACAGACCCAGTTAATAAAGACTTGTCTTGCCACAGGAGAATGGAGATTTACTGACTGGCTCATCATGGGATTAGTTTATAAGGATTTCCAAATTTAAAACACAATGAGAGGTTTGATTAAAATTGCTCCTGACATTAAAAACATTTTTCCCTTGCATTGGGAAGTTATTATTTTTCTCCCTTCACTAGCAAGACATAAATAGAGCTATTGGATCATTTAAATTCCAATGTTTCTAATGAGCTCATTAAGAATGTAATTAAGAAAAATAATTATTTTTGTGGTGTTTTCATAAATCTCCCTTCGTGTTTTGATAGAAGCAGGACCTTCTGTTGGTACATTATACGTTATATTTTAGATTTGACGGAATTATGGTTGATATGAACATTAAAATGAAGAACGTTTTATTAGCGGTTTTCTGCTAAACTCTGGGAGGGAGAAGAAACTCATGTTAAAGAGTTTGTATTGTCCTAGGCCAGGGATATGCAATTAGCGGACCTCCAGCTGTTGCAGAACTACAAGTCCCATGAGGCATAGCAAGTCTCCAACAGCCATAAGCATGACACCCAGAGGCAGAGGCATGATGGGACTTGTAGTTCTGCAACAGCTGGAGGTCCGCTAATTACTTATCCCTGTCCTAGGCCATATCACTGTCCGATGTCTCGGTGGAGCCACCTGGTGGTGTGGTTTACATAGGCAGCCTTCCCATGATAAAACCAATGCATCTTACTTGGAGAATTCTGAAGGATCTGATGAAAAGGCTAGGCATAGTCACATATGACGCATTATGCAGAAGTTGTGAATAAAGCTGTTTTTGTTTTACATATTTTATCATAATTGACTATCCAGAAGTCAAACACGTTTACTAAAGATATTTAAAACTATACTTTAGGATGAGCAAATGTTGGTGTGCTTTGTGTATTTCTTCCAGATCTGTGTAATAATCCAGTGTGAAACTTTTTACCTCTGTGTAGTAGCTTCCTATAATAAAGACCGCTTACTGCTGCTATCTCTCCTTGATCAGGGTGACTGGTCTTGTATCCATCCCTCCTCTAGTTTTTTTGCACTTTATGATGGGGGGACCTGTTGAGTGCCTCACATAGCTCTGCTCTCTGTGTAGGCTGTATGTGGCATAATGATGATGTCATTGCTACAATCTACAAGATAATATTTGAGTTTTTAAAAGCCTTTTGTGCACACCAAGTTGATCTTTGGTATTGAGGAATATATTATAATAAAAGGTTTTTGTGCTTCAAGATCAGCTATAAAATTGTGTTGCTTTGGTGCTGCAGCTATGTGTTCAGCTTTGTGCTTGGATTTCTATTTTGCAGTAATCTTGTATAACTTTCACTTTTTTTTTTAATAGTAGTTCTAAAGGCTGAAGGTTTTTCTTTTACCTGTGCAGCTCACTCTGCGGGAGGCATTGGGTCACACTTCTGTCAATTACTGCTAGATTGGGTGGGAGCAGGGCCGAGCCCCCAAAGTTGGGCTCGGGAGCAAGCATTGCACAAGTGCCCCCTTAGCAAGAGGCTTGCTTTGGGGGCACTTAGAGAAGAGGAGGAGGCAAGAGCAGCTGTTGGAGACCCGAGAAGATGAGGATTGAGGCTGCTCTGTGCAAAACCATATTTTTTCTAACTGCACAAAACCCCATGTGACTAAACCGTTGCTAAATGCAGTGTGGGAATGGGGCCATAGGAATGTGAGTTTAGGTGCGGTGGATAACCTTATCTATCCACAGCTAAAAGCTGATTTCTATCCGCACGTGTGAAAGGGGCATAACTTTTCTGTATTCTCACAATGCAGGTGCTAAAAATGCCTGTTGCATTTTTAGTGCCTCCCAACGGTCCCCTTAAATTACAAAGGCAGCAGATGGGGCTGTTCACATGTCATGATTTTTTTTTCTTCATTCCCGTGGCAAAAACTATTACTCCTATTACGTTCGACGGTCAGTAGGCCAGCCAAATGCGACCCATTCAAATCAACTTTTTGGTAATGTTCTGTAATCGCAATCAATGCACACGGTTTTGGTGCTTTGGTGCAGCATGTAAAGGATTGGAGCAGGCAATGAGAAGGCATAATCACAGTAGTTTAGACTCGTGTAAGAGAAACTTGCATCACAGGAAGTGTTGCTAGAGCCTCAGACCAGTCTGCATCTGTAAGCCGGCCCACTTCTGTATTCCAGCTTTTCCTGCATGGTAATGAATTTCTCTGCACATTTTGACACCTTTAGTTTTAATTAGAGCTAAAGTGAAACACTAAGTTACTCATGGCAATGTTGCATAAAAACAAGCTTTGCTAGAATAAATTATTGATTTGGATCTAGATGAACAGGAGATATCAGTGTCTCCATGGTTTATCATAAACATACAGCTTGCACATGAAGGGTGAGAAAAAAATTCTGATCATAGTTCTGATTGTTCTGCTTTGCAATAATAATGCATACATAGGTATTTATCAAGTCCCCTATGTTGATGCTCAAAGGGCTATGCTGGGATGAAGGAATTAAATGGTGAAAATTGGAACATTGCATGTATTGCTTTGTTGTGTAACAGTGAACTGTAAGAGGACTGATCTATATATAAAGATTTTAATTTACACTGACTGCACAGAAGCCTCACGAGATGGTATGCACTAGGGTTTTTTCGTGGTTTTTATTTAAGGTCACCAACACATCCACATTCACTATTCTATTAGGCAAACCTCCAACCACTTAGCACATTTAAATTGTGAAGTATGTGTGCCAGTGTTTCCAGCTATCCCATTGACATCTCCCTAGCTTCCTAATTCTGAGATCACTAAGTACTTGGAACTTCAGAGGTGTATATTCAAATGATCTTTTGACATTGATTTAATTGACATCCAACATCTTGGTTCACAAATTATACTTGACAGAGCAAGGCTCCACCATCACCTCTGGGACCTGAGGAGTTAACTTGTGTTTTACTGCTCATTCTGACATGCAGGGGGTCGAAACACCAAATCCACTGTAGGTCTCAAATATGTGTCTGGATGTATAATAAAGTGGTAATTTTCTTACATCTAATATTTAAGTTATAGATGGGCTATGCTCGGGATGACTCGCACACTGGCTTCATATATACGTTGAGATCTTGCATTTGTAGTGTCTGGCTTGGTTTTTGCCCTCTGGAAATTATGGGCTTCCAATCATTTATTGTGCCTCTATCATATAGAATAAATACATAAATAAATCATAGGGTGCTAGGTATATCAGTTTGGGGTAAAGATACCCTTTAATAATCCTTTAAAACTTTTACAGGGTGATTGTGTTTATCTGCCCCCTATTGCCACTATATTCACTGGAGCATTTGCAGAGCAGTGTAGGGACTGGCCAGAAAGTATTACTGTGGTGCAGTTGGCCAGCTTAAAAATGTTTTGCACTTTTTGTGACCTAAAAAAATATTTTATTTGCAAAGTTTGCTAGAAATATGGTGCAGAGCAGTGTGTAGAGGGCCTATTCAGAATGTTTACTGTATGTAGATAGATTCCATATTAAAGCGTGGCCTTGAAAGGATTCATAATCTTACTATGTGGATGCCCGACTCGCTTCTCTTGCTATGACTTATCCTTCTAGTCTGAGTACTGTTAGGATAGGGAAGAGATTACAAGAAGCTGTTATCAGGACATATTCAGGCACATACCCTAGTTGCCCATTGTGATAACAAATTTCATCGGCAGGTAAAATCTTATTGTTCTGGGAAAGGTGGGTTGAGGGAATGCTTTCAGTTTACATTGGCAGAATGATGTCAATCACATAGACACCCTGCTATATTTTATTAAAGGTTTTTCCTTTGTGTAGGACAAAATTGAAGTTGCAGTATACATGTTTGACCTCATCTATAACTGAAAATGCATTTTTAACCACAGGTTTTGAAAGCATGGACTAGGAAGACTTGTAAGCCATGTGTATTGCTCACCTTTTTAATTCTCAGCTGGCATAATTTGTCACCCACAGTAGATAAATGTCTGCTGTTTTTCTTGCTTAATAAACTCAAGTCTCAGGGCTCCAAAGATGCTGAACAGAACTTGGGGAGGGAGTGTTGAGCCGCTGCTGGAATTGCTTAGTCAAGCTTTCTGTCATGTAATGCTGCTTTCTGCTTTCTGCAGGTAAATATCAACTTTCCCCAACAGTGAACATGCCTCAGGATGACACTGTGATCATCGAAGATGACAGATCCCCAGCAATGCCTTCCCAGCTCTCTGACCACTCGTCATCCAGCTCACATGATGATGTAGGATGTGTTACAGACTCTGCAGGAGCCTGGTCAAAAAATGTTACTAGTGAATCCACAGAGAGGTAAGCGTGGCTTGTATTTCTTTGTAAGGTCAGCCCATTGTAGTTTAGGTTAACCCTCAAGCAGGTTCTGCTTAAACTCCGACTCATTTAAAAAGCTCCAGACAAACCACAAAATCTGCGTTTCTATTTTGAATGCACTGTTTGGCAGAAAAGCACTAACTTGTATCTGTTTCTAGCATGCAATAACTGCAATAGCCTGCTTTGGAAAGAGGAACCTATTTTTACTGTATTAGCCTTTGCAAACCACTTAATATGATCCAGTGATGGGAACATAGTGAGATTGTAGGCTGTAAATCAGTTCTGTGATTCAAATTTCAACTCTATCACAAGTATTTCTAATGCTAAGGAGATTTATGCACCATTTGAAAGTTAAGCAACAAACTAGGCTCAGCTTGCCCTGCTCTTTGGAGAAGAAAGGGGTCCATCATGCTCTTTGGCCCTTTTGCACACTTTCTAACTGTCCTTGGATTTTGAGAGGCTGTCCCTTATTTGATACAAAGTCCCTCTCTCCTCCTCATTTTTCCCTCATTTTGGTCTTATCTATATACAGTAAAACCTTGGTTTGCGAGCATAATTCGTTCCAGAAACAGGCTTGTAGTCCAAAGCACTTTATTTATATATATATATATTGTATATCAAAGCATTTTTTTACAGGGTTAAAAAGAAAAGAGTGTAGCAATAATTTGCTAAATGTTGTACCTTCATTAAATGTAACCATATTGCTACACTTGCTCCTCTCTTCTTTTTTTTATACTCGGTTGTGACATGATGCTACTCGTATATCAAGACATCGCTTGTTTATCAAGGCAACATTTATTTAAACATTTTGCTTGTCCTGCAAAATGCTCTCAAACCAAGTTACTCTCAAACCAAGGTTTTACTGTAGCTATATCTGTCAAAAAGTGTTTTACAGTGCTAAACCTTCCATCCAATTTCTAATTTGTAAATTCCAAAAGCCAATATAAAGGAATAGTAGTAGTAAAAAAAAATGTACAATTATTTTAACCACTTGCTACCCAGGCCAATTCTGACACTTCACTCCTACATGTAAAAATCATAATTTGCTACAAAATTACTCAGAACCCCCAAACATTATATATGTTTTTTTTTTAGCAGAGACTCTAGGCAATAGAATGGTGGTCCTTGCAATTGGTGATTTTTTTCATATGCATTTTTTTGGGGGATTAATGGTATGCATAAAAAAAAAAAAAACGGTAAATTTAGCCCAATTTTTGTTGCATAATGTGAAAGATGATGTTATGCCAAGTAAATCGATACCCAACATGTCCCTCTTTGAAATTGCGCACACTTGTGGAATGGCGCCCAACTTCGGTACTTAAAAATACCCATAGGCGACACTTTAACATTTAGCTGCAGGCATCATTCAGATATCCCCACTCAAAATCGGGCAGGAAGTGGTTAAGGGGGGTCGCAGGAGGTGTGTCTTATGCCTACATACTTTTGCTAATAGGTTTCCCTCATTCCCATCTCAGAAGGTTGATAGGTATGCTTTTAGTGTTGGTACGGTGTTAAAGTGCACCAATGCTGTAGTCACTGGCCACTGAAAGTGCTGTTTTCTGGGCTGTGTCTAGCCTTTTAATCCTTTTGAGTTACTGACCCACAACAGACATTCAACACATTCCTAATCACTATACTTGGTATAGTTCAGTGACAGTGAGTATTGAAACCAAAGCATTAGCATGGCAACTCACGCTTTTTGCATGAATGCACAGTGATGACAGGAAGTAATAACAACTTTACTTATTGGGAGCCATAGCTCTGGACATTTAGGAGGGAACGAGAACTATATAAGGACAGGGATTGCAATGACCTCTGTTGTCTTTTGGGGGAAAAGACAATATCTAATAAAGCACTATCCTATAGAAAGTTTTTAGAAGCGCTTAGACTTTCAGACTTGACTGTCTACTAGCTTGTTCTAGGTTGAGTGACTTGAGCTACCAGGTTGAGTGACTTGGTTGAGGTAGTAAAGCCAGGTTCAGGACGACAACTTCTGGCTTTTGAAAATATCAGGATTAACAGCTTATATTTTTATCATCATAGATCCTCAGGAAGATAAAATATGTAAGTTCTCGCTGATACTCACATTTGTTCATACAATTTGTAGTTCAGTTGCTGTCCTGTGGCTTCTGTACCAAATGCATTCATTCAGTTTGACAAAACAGACAAAATTGATACCTTCTAATAGATATGGGATACAGCCAATTGTTTTGTTTCAGTGCCACACACTACCTGGCAGGTTTGCATTATTTTCATCACACAGTGAAACCCAGAGTTGATAGTCACCTGGAATTTGATAATTATTAAACAGTCTGAAGACTACAGCCTCTCTTCGTAATTGGGGAATTGTGCATAATTTGCAAGCCTTGTAATTATGTACATCAATAAGCAAAATAAAGCTCTCAGTTGTGCCACCTCCTAGGGCTGTAGTGATAATTAGCACAAGCAGTGAGAGTTATTATATGCCGCTTCTGCAGTTGGTCCTTCTCTTGAGCACGCTTTTAAAGCATCAGCGAGATTGCCGGGGAAAGAGCGAAGCAGAGCACCTTCCCTGTACAGCACATCTCAGCTATTCTGAAACGTTGCAAGTGGGAGCTAGCCATTACAGCTGCCACATGTTTACATGCCTTGACATACAGTTAAGTCCATATATATATTTGGACACAGGCACAATTTTCATACTTTTGGCTCTGTATACCACCAGAAAAAAAATACAACAACAATCCAATTTAATTTAAAGTGCAGGCTTTCAGTTTTAATTCAACAGGTTGAATAAAAATATCAAGTACAAATTTTAAGAATTGCAACCATTTTTATACACAGTCCCCACTATCAGGGGCTCAAGTGTAATTTGACAAATCAAAATATTCATAAATAAAATGTTAATATTTTGTTGAGAATGTTTTACTGGCAGTGACTGCCTAAAGTGAAATCTTGGCTCCGGATCGCCTGCTGTGTAAAAATATACCAGGATTATGACCGCAATCTGCTGCCATAACCACAGTACGTAATGTCAAAGTAGCGACGTACATACACGGTGGGCGGTCCAGAAGTGATTAAAGTGGTTGTTAACTTAAATTGCTAAAATTGATCTAACCTCTGTGTTTATTTGTTCGTTTAAACAGTACAGTGCAGTTTGTTTTTATTTTTTTCCAATTTTAATACCTTTTTTCTTTTGTGGTCATGTGTCCTCCCTCTGCTCTGTATCCTGATCTAAGGGAGCCAAGTGGGAGGGGGCCAAGATTCCCTTCTGTTTTGGGTAATCAGTATAGTCAATGAATGAAGGCGGGGAGGGATGGGAAGGAGATTGTATTCTCACTGCATACTAAAACTGAAGCATCTCACAGATGGGAAGTCAGGACCAGCCAAGATAAACCAGGTACTGTAGAACAGTGGTTCTCAACACTGTCTTCAAGTAGCACAACAGGCCATGTTTTATGACTTTCTCTTGAATAAAATAGCTGTCGAAAATACTAAGCCATTGACACTGATTAAAGCATCTGAGCAAGATAAAGGAAAACCTGCAAACATGGCCTTTTGGGGGTGCTTGCAGACAGGGTTGAGAATTGTTGCTGTAGAAGATAGAAAGGGGCAATTGAAAAGGCAAAATTGCTATGCTATAGCTTGTTCCTTAAAGGGACAGGACCATGATTTTTTTTCTTTAGGTTAAGAACCACTTTAAGCTTTGACAAAACAAAAACAAAAAACCTGGAAGCTGATTGGTTTCTATGCAGAGGTGCACCAGATTTTGCACACTACAATGTTAGTAGATCCACTCCAAAGAGTTGAAACCAGGGGTAGCCAGACAACATTGTTCTCTTTGACAAAGATTGGTGAAGATTTTCTTCAAAATAGTGAGATTTCCTTGCCATAGTTCATGTTTTTGCCCTCTTTGTAGATTGTGTGTTTGCAGCCACCTTTGGTTGCTCCCACTAATTATGTTTCAAAATACATTAAAAACCCAGCAGGCAGAATGGCTCTAGGACAGTGGTCTCCAAACTATGACTTGCCTTTATATGGCCCTTGAGGCAATATTATTCTTGCCACTGACGCCAACAATAGGTCACTATTCCTTTCACTGACGCCAACAATGGGGCATAATTTATTCCACCAATGACAAAAATGGGGCATTATTCCTCCCACTGACACCAACTATTTCTCTCCCTGATATCAAAGATCGGGCATTGTTTACTCACACTAGGCACAGTCCAGCCCCCCTAAAGTCTGAAGGACAGCAAACCGGCCCTTTCTTTAGAAAGTTTAGAGACCCTTGCTCTTGGAGATCTGCAGGCCTGGCAATACTAAACAGTTCTCCCCATGATAAAAGAAACTCTTGAGTGGTTAAGCTTTTCAACATTTACCAAAATGTGAAATATTAGTTTTGAGTGGACTGGCAATCTGAGCACTTAACAATGAAATACATGAGAGGATATACAGTGAACCCAATCAGATTATTTGTTTTTCAGCTCGGTGCTGAAAACACCTACTTATCAAATGTTTTTGTTGCCAATACCCTGAACTTCTGAACCAGTTCTGAAGGCCAAAAAAATTCCCAGTCCTGTTCATCTAAAACTCTCTGCAATTTAATTACATCATTGATCCTGCAAAAATAAATAAATTATATCTCTGCTCCATACACGGCAGACTTCTAGAAAACATTACGTTTCACTGCAAAAGAGAAGACATTCAATGTGGCAAGTAAGCTTCAGTCCTGCCTCAGGGCTTTGTAAATCTCTGCTAGGTCCTTGCTAGTCCATAGGATCATGGGAGGATATTTTTATATATAAAATGTGTATGTATGTATGTATATAGATCCCTCTCTCATATATATATATATATATATATATATATATATTTAGTGTGTGTGTGTGTGTGTATATATAGATCTCTCTCCCCCCTCCCTCTCTGTCTCTCTCTCGATCTATCTATATATAAATGCTGTTCAAATTCGCACCTAATATGAAGCTTTCTAGTTGGTATTAACAGCTCACTGATTATATATATAATCAATTTTCTTTTTTGGTTTAATTGCCTGGAATTGCCATTTAAGTTTTGCACACTTGTAAGGACTTTTTTTTTACCTGTCGTTTTTTCTTAATAAACTATTAGTGTATTCAGAGTTATTAGCTAATGTCACTGGATTCTGATTAAAGGTCATGCTACTTGTGCCATATTAATTAGGACCATCACCCATCAAGACATAGCGAATCATCTTCTGGTACAGCCAGTTCTGACCATGTGATGTTCTGGTTTCTGTATTCACAATCGAAGTGTACTCATTTACAACGCAGCCATTAAAGACCAGATTCATTAACAATAAAGCCATGCAGTTCAATTTCCTGCAGTCAGGGGGCCAAGTAGACAGAGGGGAGCGGCGTGTTCTCTACAAGCTCATGCTCGGAGGCAGAAACTTGGAGCAGTCACAATGGACATACTAGGGTTATACAAACAAGCCTGGCAGCTGTTCTAAATCACAGAGGGAAATGTATGCTGTCCAGCATGACATTATCTCCCTAATCCTTCATGAAAATATTATGAAAACAAAAAGTGCAATAAGAAGGGATTAATATAAGGAATGTTAATAATATGCAGGGTCGCCGGGTGGCAAAGCTCTTCCCAAATCGGTCCCGGGGAGTAGATTTGAGCCTGTAAAAACCTGATGAATATTTTAATAATTGGACGGAAGAGAGATGAATGTGCTGGTGGGACACAGCTTAATGACTGTGCTCAGCAATACATGGGTAAAGGTGACTTTCAGGACATTTGGAAGTGTTTGTTCTGCAAAGCGCTTATAGAGTGACACTTTAAGTGTGTTATGTCTGTGGCTAAATTCTATTTTTGGTCCCCTTTTAAAGCCTAAGTTAAGCGTTTTCACATTTTCTACCCTGGATTTATTTGCTTCATATTATTTATCCTTTAAGTAACAGATGTGCTACAGTTTAAAGTGTATTTCACCTATTACAGTCAGATTTGAGAAATACCCACTCCATGTTTACACAGAATACCTAAAACGAATTATACAAAAAATAATTCTTACCTTTCTGGTTGTTTGGAGCAGGGTAATACACGTGACTATATAGGCAGTTAGGAAGTATTCAGAATAATGTGCAAGTAGGGGACAGGTGTAGAGACAGTTTTTTTTTTTTTTTTAAAGTGCCTAAACAATGTACCACTTAAGACTTGAGATCTTTAAAGGTAGACGTAAACCTTCATGATCAAAATATTTAAAGAATCCGCGCTTAGGATAGAACGGAGCTGCTGCCTCCCCAAGAGCTCTCAAAAGAGAAAGCAACCTTCATGATGTCAGATGTTTTTTTACCTTAATGCATAGGATGCATTAAGGTAAAAAAACTTTTACCTTTACAACCCCTTTAAGGCTAAGCTTACCTTTTGGAGCATGGTAAACATTACACCCATATGTAGGGTTTAGAGATGGGCTCAGGCATGTTCAGGTTCCTAGTCCCAACCCACCTGCCCGATCCCACCAGGAAGCTGGGCAGGTGGGTTGGGACTAGGATCCTGAACACGCCCTAGCCCATTCGTAGTAGGGTGTAACCAGTAACATGCTCCAGCATTCTCTCCATCCCCATCTCCATTCCCCTAAGCATTATTTATTCACAGATCCTGGATGCCACTGTGGCAGATGGCTTGTAGTTCCCAATGAACGGCGAGGGCACTGAAGAGCTTTTAAACAGACAGCCTGAGCAAAGGTATGGGCTGACAGCTGTAGGGCTTGTCTGCAAGGAGACTGGCATTGCACTCAAGAGCCGCTGATCACAAGTGCAATGCTCTGCATGCTTCTGCGGGAAATAAGAATAAATGTGTAGAACATATGCCTTATGAAATACACACCCTCACACTGACAAATACACTATTTCTTGATTAGTTAATATGAATGCTATTTTAAATTTCTTTCAGCACTTTGAGTCCAGATGTAGATCCATCTCTTGCCTTCCAGAGAGAGGGGTTTGGTCGCCAGAGCATGTCAGAGAAACGCACCAAGCAGTTTGGAGACGCCAGTCAGTTGGACTTTGTTAAAACCCGAAAATCTAAAAGCATGGATTTAGGTAACTAAATATTTCTTAAATATTGTGGTAAACTTTTTTTTTTTGTGGAAAATCTCTTCTATCAGTCACACTACGTATAGATAAGATTTTTTTTTCTTTTTTTTGGTGTCATTATCAAATATATATACCTAGAGAAAAAGTCACTTTCTGTTCTTCTTTTGTAGTAATCATGGATTATTTTTAATCCTTCAAAACCTGTTTCCACTGAAAACAGATGAATATCTAATGACAGCTGTTGGAGTTGTCTGTGAGATAATTCCTTAAAATTTGAATTAAAATTCCTGAAATGTAGTATTTCCATCATCACTGTGTAGTTTATCTGTTCACAATCCTGCCTTGCAGAATGGCTTTATGAGGTGCTACCTTCCTGCAGCCTGCTGGGTATGACTGTTCTTCTGTATCTACAGTATATAAAATAAGATATGGATTTATTCCCCATGACAAGTTCATAGATAAAAGAGCTCAGCACCTTCCTTTCTCACTCAGCTGAATTAATTCTTTAAATATCATTTTATTTCTGATCTGCCAGCCACAGCCAGACGGAGGTAGTTCGGCAGTCGTGCAAGCATTAGCCAAACATATGACGTTTGCTGTGTCTTCTGATAAGCAGATACTGGGACTTATTCAAAGGTCATCATTTCCCACTGCACAACAGATGAACCGAGTCGTAGCAGCAGCATTTGAATTAATCTCTTTGGCCTAAACTAATATTGTCTAAATCAGGGGTAGGCAACCTCGGCATTCCAGCTGTGGTGAAACTACAAATCCCATCATGCCTCTGCCTCTAGGAGTCATGCCTGTGATTGTCAAGGTCTTGCAATGTCTCGTGGGACTTGTAGTTTTACCACAGCTTGAGGGCCGAGGTTGCCTACCCCTGGTCTAAATACAAAAGGTGAGTGTATTTCTACTCTTACATTCTTGGTATGCTTCCTGGTATTTCTTCCAGATTTGAACAACAGTTCAGCTTGAAACAACTCTTGCACTTTGCCTCTGTACAGGCGTTTCCCAAATAAAGACGGGTCATTGCTTCCCCCTTTTTATACAGGATGACTGGTCTTTGTATATGTCCCCCTCTAGTTCCTGCACGCAGCCTGCAGTAGGTGGACCTGCTGGGTCCTGCAAACAGCTTTGCGCCATGTGCATGCTGCGTGCAGCACACTGATGATGTCACTGCTACATTTACAAGGTAATGTCTGGATTTTCAAAGGCATTTGATGCTCACAGTGGGGATTATATATCCTTTGAAATACGTTTAATTAAGAAATTGTTGCCCTGAGTTTAACTTTGTTTTCATGACTGTAATTTGACATTGATTTACATTTATTGGGCATACATCAGAAGCCAGATGGAACGTGCCTCCAGTCATCTGAATCTTCCAGTACTTCTCTAAGATAAAATGATTGCATTCTGTGACCATTTGGATTTAGCCCACATTGCAAGGTATGCAAGGCACTCTGCAGACAATTCTTCCTTACTGGGCGAAAACCATACCGATCGGATACATTTTTTTAGTTTTTCCCTGCTTTTCGCTGATTAATCCAAACTAGTGATGCTTGGTGGTGCCCTATATAAGGCCCATATTTAATGCAGCTCTTTATTGTATTACAAAGCCCTTCAACCTCAAAGCTAGATAATATTGACAGCCTGGAGTCTACTTTAGACTCACATAGAGAATAAAGGCCCATACACACGATCAGACTTTTTGACAACAACTGTTTTATCAGACAATCCGACACTGTGTTTGCTCCATCGGTCAAACATTTAAGCTTTTTTTCATCGGACAAACATTTAAGCTTTTTTTCATCGGACAAACATTTTAGCTTTTTTCATCGGACAAATGTTCACTGTAAAAACAGACAAGCTTTCCGGCAACAAATGTCCGATGGAGGATAATCCGATCGTGTGTACACAAGTCCATTGGACTTAAGTCCCAAGTACAAGCACGCATGCTCAGAACCAATGCTAAAGATCAGCCAACAATAGCAGAAGTTCCCGACAGGGTGGGGGTAAAGAGCTGAAAAAACACGTGATTTGGTGAAAGTTGGCTAAAAAATTCCTGCCGTTTGTATGCATACCAAGTTTACGGCCAATGCCTATTCGGAGCAAAATCCACGGAAAAGTCAGTTAGAAGTCTGATCGTGTGTATGAGGCTTTAACGTGGCCATACATGGATCGAAATCTGGTCAGTTCAGCAGGGACCGGCTGAATTTGAATCCATGTATGGACAGGCTGGCCATTTATTGATTTGTGTACAACCTGTTGTTTTTTCCCAATTGATCAGTGCCGCTGGCTAAAACTAGCAACACTGATCACTGTTTTCTGTTGGCGGGGAAGGCTCCCCATTGTCAGAATACAAAGGCTCATTTGCTATTGAGACTAGATGAAGCAGAACCTACCACTCCCTTAAAAACTAGCGACATCATTGGTTAAATAATTTACATCAAGTACACAGATCTGATATAATCATGCTCTGACAAAATGAGGTTCACAGCTTTCTGAGTCATTTCACCAAGCTGTAGTCATTTCACACTATGTGTGAAAAAAATGACGATAACATTTTAATCACAGACAGCAATCCTTAAAGCGGATCTCCACTCTAAAGTGGAGTCCCGCTGATCGGCACCCTCCCCCCCTCCGGTGTCACATTTGACACCTTTCAGGGGGGAGGGGGGTGCAGATACCTGTCTACAGACAGGTATCTGCACCCACTTCCGGCCCTACGATACGGGCAAAGGACGGGTTTTTTCTCCGCTTCCCGTCGCCCCCCCCGTTGTATGCTGGGAACACTCGGCTCCCAGCACACAGCGGGAGCCAATCGGCGGGCGCAGCGCGGCTCGCGCATGCGCCGTAGGGAACCGGGCAGTGAAGCCGGAGCGCTTCACTTCCTGGTTCCCTCACCGTGGATGGAGGGGGGAGCAGCAGGGTGACGAGCGATCGGCTCGTCATCTGCTGCGATCACCGCTGGACTCCAGGACAGGTAAGTGTCCTTATATTAAAAGTCAGCAGCTGCAGTATTTGTAGCTGCTTGCTTTTAATATAGTTTTTTAGTGGCACATCCGCTTTAAACATTTTATAGAATGTTAACTTTGATAGAGGAAGCTAAGTAGAGGATCTGCAGGTCTACTTTTACTGTACATTCTAGGAAATGTAGAATTGAAGTGCTCCCCGGAGTGCTGTTGGTAGCATTTGATTTGATAAGGCTAGGTTCACACAGGGGACTGGAGGCATTTGGCAGAATCCTGCAGCAAGAATTGGTGGATTACTGCAGCTTGGATCACAGAGGTATGCAAGAAGGTCCAACTAGGAACCCTGTACAAAGCAATGACAGGCTGACAGGAGCCATCACCATTTGCATGTAGGCGCACATCCAGCTGTTACTTTCAACTAGGCAGGAATCTGCTGTATGCACCTAATCTCCCATGTGAATGTAGCCTTAATGTATGCCGTGAGAAGGATATTCTCATCAGGCAATGACAGGTCACTAAGCAGGTTTCAAAATATTAGGGGAAAACACTCGGAAAGCAGAATAACTCTGAACATTTGACTCGTTACTACTGAAACAAAGTGTTTACTTTTAGATTTAATCTCGGCAGCTATTAGTTTAATTGACTGTCTTTGCCAGAGTACTTATAAAAGCAATGTGACTTTGCCAGCTTGCAGAGAGCTAGGTATTATTTCACCGGGATAATAAGATTAAATGGCTCACAATGTAGATTTTAGCTGCAGTATAAGGCCAATCAATAGCGTGGTTGGGTGCAATTATACTGGCCATGAGGAAATATTTCTTATAGCACCATTCACAGTCTAGGTTTTGTATCTCTGGAAAATATTAATCAGAACTGTAACCCTTTGATGTCTTATAAATGTGCAGTCATTTTGCATGTATAGTGCAGAATTGCACTGTTCTGTAGTTAACTTGGAACAATTTATAATGGTTCTATGTAGCCTCTATCAAGCATATTAGGAGAGCGTCAGCTTCACTGAATAAGCATTTTAATAGTCCCTGAATCACAGGACTCTTTAGTGAAAAAGTATTGCCTGCTGTTTCTTCATAATATAAGGTAATGTCTAAAAATAAGGTCTACTTCCCTCCCCTGAGAAGGCCTAGGCTTTAAAAATATTGAAGAAGTTAGCACGAAAATGTAAAATGTAAGCCTTGGGCAGACTATGCTAAACATGACATAAGTTGGAATGTTTCTTATGATCTTCTGATGATCTCCACATCGCTAGTGGTGATTGTAAACATGAATTTTCCTGTCTAGGAGTACCGGGTCCTAGAAGCATCAGTGTAAACAGGGTCCACACATGCAGAGTCTAATTTGGTGACTACTGCACATCAAATCATTGCTGAAATCAAGTTGTATAGCATCATATTACAAAACTCAATGTCCACATGAGCATAAATTGAAAAATAAATAAATTCAGGCAACATTCTTGCTATATTGGAGTCACTTTCACCTTTTTCAGTTTCATACTGATTTAACGCCATTGCCATCAAAATACATTCCTGGTGCATTACAAAAATGTGTGCAAATTTATTTAAACTTTATTTATATTATTATTATTATTATTTTTTTAGAAAGCAGCCTGAACCTGAGTAGAAAAGCCTGTCCTGTGCCAGTATGGTGTAGGGAAGGATCCTTGTTCTCTGTGTAGAAGCAGTTATTTAATGTGCCCTCTGCCGATTCAGCGGACGGTGTGTCAAACCTTGGTGGAGAGACTACTGCTTCCACACAAAGAACAAGGGCCCTTCTCTGCAGTCTGATGGCAGGGGGCATGCTCTCTTGCTCAGGCAGGAGATATGTTCTGAACAAAAAAAAAAAAACACTGATGCTTAAGTGCTCATGTCAACGGTGTTCTTTTCAAATTTTGCATTTGCTATTTGAAATGAAAACGAGCTTCTGACCAGAAAAGGCTGCGTTTGACCTGCTTTGTCTGCAGTACACACTTGGGTAGTGTGTACTGTTGTGTCCAAGGAAATGTAGCTAAATGCGGTCTCTGAACTGCCATGTGTGCTGCTCAAGTTGGTGGGTTTTCGTTGTCCTGGGTTTGTTTGCATTCCATATGCATGTCAAACGCAGGAAAACCGTTCCTGTTGACACAAGCCAATTAGTTGGACTAATTTTTGACATGAACATCTCTGCCTCTTTTACAGTGATTTCTTCTTTCACAGCTGACTTGCATTGACCATTGAATTGTCAATATACCAGTTTTGAAAGCCGTCAGATGATTGCCATCAGCAAAGATAAGGCTAGGCTTGTCCTATGACAAATTGTTCCTTTTGAGTGTCTCATCGTTCCAAAGGGGAAACCCTTGGGTATGAGTGCTCATGTTGCTGCCCACAGTCAGGGTTAAAGTGGAACTAAACCTTCCTATTCTTTTCAGCCAAGGAAGCTGCCATCTTAGCTTCAGTTTGATCTGCAACTGCCATAGTGCTGCACATGTGATCCGTTATGACACCAGCCATTTGATGCTTTAACAGTTTATAAACACTAATAAATGGAATTTTTGGTATATAGTGAATTTTCTGAGAGCCTTGAGCGCGGATTTTTCGTGTGTTCCGGTTTAACAGTTTGGTTGAGAGCACAAGAATATTTGATGGGTAGCATTCCTGGTATGCTTGGAATGTAACTTTTTTTTGTTTAACTGTTAAATTGATGGGTTTAGTTCTTCTTTAAATCACTTCCAGTTTGAATACATGTCTGCATATACATAGGTAATATTTCCCCATATGTAATGCAATGCTTGAGCATGAGGTGCATATTGAACTTGGCCATATTTGTCAGCTTTGTGTATTACCATAACCCCTGATATTGTTTCCTAATACTATTATTAATACAACCCCAATTAATCGCATAGTCTGGGGAAAGCAATGTGTCACCAGCAGAAAGCAATCATTACAATAATTACTATTCTGTTTTGTCTGCCTTTTGAAATGATCTGCTTTTTTTTTTTTTTTTTGGCATGAGCAAATGATGAAAATAATTAACAGTTTTAATTCTGTTTAAGTGGGTGATGCTAACATGTAATAACATAAGTGCCTGCGGTTTGCAGCCAGCAAACTCTGCATGGAGTGTTTTAATTTCCCAATATTGCATTAAGACTCTCGGGGGGATAAAGAGCCTGCATGGACTGAGACATTTCATCTTAATGTTCCTTTTTTTTTTTTTTGCATTGCATGTGGAATGTGGGCACTAACCGGGCTAACCTTCTTACATTTACCTTTTTAACAGTAGCTGACGAGGCTAGGATCAGTGCAATGGCTGACTACAGTGCAGGTAAGAGACAATGCTGTTGCTATGGAAACCAGGGTCAAAGCAGATTAAGAGAGAAGTACTATTCTGATTGCATGTCAGCATGACCTTTGAAGGGCTAGCATGGCTCTCCTCTAACTGTAAAGTGTGCTCATTACTGAACTGACGTGAAAAAAAGAAGGAACTGACCAGTTATTACTGTGACTCAATCAATCATACATGGATTATGCTTGTGTTTTTTCTTTTTTCAATTATTATTCTTATTGTGTAGTGTACCAATATAATTTTATAGTGTAGCCAAGTAAAATCTAATGGCAATTCATCTTTGTTTTGCTGTCATTGACTGTGTGTCATGATACAGCTACAGCACAAACAGGAATGTGTATGTACAGATGTTACATGCTACAAAACCATCTTCAGCACATCCAAGACAAAAACTGACATTATAGACTAAGAATTTTTTGTAATTTTTTTTAAATAGACTTTTTTTAATAATGTTAATACAAAGCACAAACTCCTCACCCACAGTGCGATGCAATTGTGCTCCCCATTTCCCCATAGGATTTTTTCTTAGTGTGTTACTGAATGAAAATAATTAGAATTAAGAGACATATTTTTAAAGCCGTGAACGTAACATTCACTAATCACTGCTGGTGAATATTCCCAATTGAATGTGATCATATTGAAGTGATGGGTTCATTTGCAGTGAATGAAACTGCTTTGTAACTGTGCCACTTAGTGATGAGGTTACCCCCCTCCATCTTCCTGGCAATAAACATGTTTCTGGTACCAACCATGAAATAGTGCAGAAGTACAGGCCTGTTGTGGTGCCTTCAAGTATCCAAGTAAGTCGTCTAATCCTAGTGTAGCCCTGCTGCACACAAGTCTTGATATATGGCTATAATGGATATGTGAAAAGATAGTAATTTCCCTTTGAATGCTAAATTTAATACAACAATGTATTCTTCCCAGTGATGTCTTTCTTCTGACTTTGTACCTTAAGCAAAAATTTCATTCAGTGCTTTATGATCCACATTTTCTTTATTGTACCATCTGCTTTTTTATATGAAAATATTTTTTAAGAGGCTTGTTTTGTGCTATGAAAAAAAGATGTCCTTTTAGAACATCTGCTATGATTCTCATATTTTAGGCAGCAGGAAACCTTGTACATTTTGGTTGTGTGATTAGAATTTTCTTTTCTTTTTTTTCCCATGAATTTGTAGCTGTAGTTTATCCACAATCTGATATTAAAGGTATAGTTATGTGCTCCTAATGGACAGGTTAGTTTAAAGCATAATTTCAGCAATTTTGCCACCCCTAAAGCCAGCCACCCCAACCAAGCCCCTCCCCCCCCTAGAAAAAGAAAGGTGACCAGCTATGCTGGACTGAGGAAGAAGCTGGGACAGAACTGGAGCAGAACAAAAAGTATAGCTTGGCAAACTATTTAAAGTGATATTAAAGTCTTATTTTTTTGTTTTAATATAACAAACATGTTATACTTGCCTGCTCTGTGCAGTGGTTTTGCACAGAGCAACCTTGATCCTCCTCTTCTCAGGTCCCTCGCCAGCACTCCTGGCCTCTCCCCCCTGCCAAGTGCCCCCACAGCAAGCAGTTTTCTATGGAGCCGCTGCTCTGTGTGTCCATTCAGGCATGGAGCCGCAACTTGCCACTGCCCCCTCTCTCCTTATTGGCTCACTGACTTTGATAGCAGCGGCAGCCAATGGCTCCCTGCTGCTGTCTCAGCCAATATTATTATTATTATTATACAGGATTTATATAGCGCCAACAGTTTGCGCAGCGCTTTACATCAGGGAAGACAGTACAGTCACAATACAATCAATACAGGAGGGATCAGAGGGCCCTGCTCGTTAGAGCTTACAATCTAGAAGGGAGCTTACAATCTAGAAGGGACCGTCTGAGGGGGGCTGAAGGGGGGGGGGGGGCTGCTGCACACAGAAGGTGTTTTACCCTAATGCATAGACTGCATTAGGATAAAAACCTTCTGACTTTAGAATCACTTTAAAGGCAGGAAAGGGGAGGGATCAAAAACTGAAGAAAAAAACTAAAAAATTGGTCCGCTTTAAAAGAAATGAAAAATAATCTTTTCAGGTTAAAGTAGAACTAAAGACAAAAAGTGTTTTTCTATTTTATTTTTTCATTTTTTTTTTATTTTAGGTATCGTAATTAAGGGTTATGACACCTTTGAGTTTTATTTTTGCCATCTGTGTCCCATTGAGGAGATTTTCATTTACTTTCTGTCTTACAACCAGAACAGAAATTGAGAGGAAATCCCTCAAAAGTGAAGAAATCCCCTTGTCATCAGAAAATAAACTGTCAGCATTGGAAAATGTCCCCCTCTTACAGTTTGGGGAGAGCCCAAAATTCAGGCTTTTCTTTTACTTTCGATAATAGTGGTAATCATCACAAATAAAGAGGGTGAATCTACTTAATGGGGGGCCACAGGAAGCAATAAAAACCTGACGGTTGTTCTAATCCCTCTCCACTCTATCCACAATGAAACAGTCCCCCTCTGCTGTCAGAATACACTGATGAGCACTGCTTGCACTGAACAAATAGAGAATTTTCCAACAGTCCAGTTCGAGGGAAGCTATTCATTGAATTGACTTTTGAATGGGAATGGCAATAGATGGATCGAAATTTGCCCAGTGCTTACTGATTTTCGATCCATCTATGGCCAGCTTAGGTTTTAGGGTGGGTTTACACTATCTGCGACGTGAGTTGCAGCATGGGGTCCGTGCGTCCCCGGTTCACCATTTCAGGTTTGAATTAGGTCCGAATTGTTGCCTGAATTCAGACCTGAAAGGGATCCAAAGATGCACAGGACCCTTCTGCAGTGCGATCCGCGACTTCCGCGGAGATTGGTGCATTGGCTACATTGAGAGCCGGCCACACTCCTGTGAATCCAGCCTTAATCGGAAGCACACTGTCTGAGTGAAAGCTACTAATGTTCTATCCGTTTTATAAAGCTTATAGCCCTCTGGAAATCCTTTATCATTCCACACAATAATAAATGTTTGCTGCTTTTGTATTACTAGTTTGTTATTTATTTTTTATAACTGGTATAATATTTTTTATAAAAAAACGAAAATCTCTTCTGTTATCACATAAAAGTGTAAAGGAGATATTTCAGTGGAAAAGAGTCTGCCCTTGGAATGCTATTAACTATGCTGATTTCCTGTTCCAACAATGTTTTGGTCTGCAGTCTAATGTATTACTGCTCTACTGAATGTAGCTAATAAAAATATAACCTGCAATCCGGATCACTTTGAATACTAGAAGACATTTTTGTAATGTCTATTATATCTCCAGATCTCTTCATAACTAAAATCGCCTGACCCTGAACTTGCACCTAACTTTTCCATATGAGAAAGAATTATGTGACAGCCTTTAGTCAATAAATTATGTATTTAAGCAGCTTTCGTTCATTTTTTTTTCCGATGATCGGCTTATGAAAAATGACTTCTGAGTAATCGTGTTTTTTTTTGTTCCCCTCAGCAATTAAAATAATGTGCCGTCTGCAATTATGAGTTTCTGTGATTTATTAATCCGAGTTAGCTTTTGACCTTTGGAATGCTATTTTAATTAGGCCGAAATCATTCTTATGTGGGAGCATTGTGCTTTTTATTGGATACATTCCATTTCCACTTCTCTGCTGGCATTTTATGTCCTCAAACACTGAATTATTTAATCTCTTTCCACTGTGTTTCTGGAATTTGATATACTATTTTAACCAAATGCACTTGCTTATATGCTGCAGATTTTTGCATATTACCTTGTTGGCCATAAGCCCTTTTGCATTGGGTGTATATACATAGATCTCAACATGTGGTACCCAAGATAATGACTGACATGGGGAGATGCTTTCCACCAGGCGCTACCTAAAACTGAAATGTTACTTTTGGGTGGATTTCCCATTTTGAAGTACCGGTCCCCTAAAACTGATATTCCATTTTTTGAGTGGTCATCTCACATTCTTGCTTCCCTTATCTCTCAAATTTCACAGTTTGGGTATGTAAGTATGTATTAGTCTGTGTGTGTGCATCACAAGGAGCGGGGGTCATTGGATGGTTCCACCCCTTTCGTTTATTTAGCTGCGGGAGGCGGTAGAGCTGTCAGACGAGAGCTTTTGTCGGGTGTGGACTTTTTTCTTTGAGGTGGGCACCCAGCGTTCATTGTGATTGACAATGGATCTGCACCAGGGGATCTGCTAATAAAAGACTTGTTAAAGAGGAAGTAAACCCTGATGGGTTTTACTTCCTTTTTTTGCTCCCTGCAAAGCCTGCCAATTAAAAGCATAATGGGCTAGTATGCATTGCATACTAGCCCATTATGTGACACTTAACTGCAAATAAATCCAGCGCTGTCCCCTGTGCAGGCTGCGTCCATCTTCTCGCCCCTCTTCCTTCTGGGGCTGTGGACTCTGGCTCTTTGATTCGTCGGGGCCGCGTGACGTCACTCCCACGCATGCAAACGGGAGCCACCGGAAACGGCACAGTCCAACTGAAGCAATGGTGTGATGTGTCATTGCTTCAGTGCCCTTGTCCCGATGACTTTGGCACATGCAGATACAGGGGGATATCTCCTAAGTTGTGCAGGTTTAGGAGATATCCAGGGTAGCTACAAGTAAGCCTTATTATAGGCTTACCTGTAGCAAAAAGTGTTATGTAAGGGTTTACAACCACTTTAAAAAACTTTTTTTTATATACTTTTTTTGGTTAATAAGTAGGGGTACAATGTACACAATACTCATCCACATGGGGAGGTGTTTTTGGTGGCCCCCTTGTTGGTGTGCATGGAGCATTGAAGAGATCCTAAAATAAAAAAAATAAGGGATCACTGTGTCTTTAGACTAGGGAGCATAACTATAAGACACAAAACACTCCAGGACAACAACCCTCTACACAAATGTCCACACCATAAAAATACTTGTTGAATGAAAATATTCCTTATTACAAATGGCAGTCACTATATGGTATAAAAACACTTGAAGCCCACCACAAGTAGAAACAAAAAGGGTTCCAGATCGAACAACAGAAGAAAATGTGAAAAATAACAGTTGTCACAGTACCCTATTACAAGGCATAACATATAAATAAACACAAAAGTGCAGCACTTAATGACTTGCATATACTATAAGTGCTATATTGTGCAAAGAAATTGTCCATGCTGGAAATAGAAGTAAACAATATCATGCGTGAACACACATGTTAAATAAAATGTCCCATGTGGAAACGAGTAAATATGAAGCGCCATGTTACAATGAAAGGAAAAGGAAAAAACACTCTCCATAGTGACAATTTCTTTGCATCATATAGCACTTATAGTATAGCGTATATACTCGAGTATAAGCCAAGTTTTTCAGCTGAAAATGCCCCCCTCAGCTTATACTCTAGTCACCTTTTTGCGCCTGATCTCCTGGACTTTGGGGACCTGGTACCGGCAGGCCGTAGGTCCCCTGGACCCAGAACTTGGCACACATGTAGCCCTATTTCTCCTCTACAAGTGCAACGTTTGTTGTCTGAAGGACCTACGGCTGGGTAGCACCAATTTTTCAAAGCCGCGCACCCCTTCCATAGACTCCCATGTTAAACGTCAGTCTAGTCATGGGCACAGTGAGGCATGCAGATGGACACCCTAGGCTTATTCTCGAGTCAATACGTTTTCCATTTTTTTGTGGTAAAATTAGGTGCCTCGGCTTATATTCGTGTTGGCTTATACTCGAGTATATACGGTATGTAATCCATTAAGCGCTGCACTTTTGTGTTGAATTAGGAAAAAAAGTGTTGTATGCAGCTCTACATGCTGGTATTTGGCACGGGTCATGTAACCAGGGTCTTACTGGATACATCCAGGAAAGGCTGCCTCACCCATTGCTTTCCTGGCAAATTGTGTATGCACTGCAATATCTTTCTGGCCAGGGCCTTTTAGTGTCTCATTGGTGAGTTAGAACTCCTCTGCCCCTTCTAGAAATGTTCACCAGGAGAGCATTTTAGGAAAGAAAGGAAGAGTAAATATGTACTTTTTGTTATGTCTTTTTGCAAATGTTTGCATGGTGGGTTTACTTTCTTTAGGACGGTCTGGGTGGAGTTTCTTAAAGGACCAGTGTCACCAGGCAATTCATTTTGACAATGTGCATTTAACATAGTATGTACGTTTTTTTACATGTTAAAACATTCCTTGTGCAAGCTTCCAAATGCTGCCGGGTGCCCCCATCCTGGATGCGTTTTCAGCAGCACCAGCTGACATTTAAGTGACACTTCATGGTATTCCCCCTTGCTTCTCCCCGTCAACTACCATACATAAAATGTAGGGAGGGGTGGTGGAGCTGGGCTGCTTATAAACTCTCAGAAGTAGAGGGACGAAAGCAGGGAAGGGACTGTTGTAGATTTGAGTCTCCTGAAGTAGTCCTAAGTAGTCACATTTTGAAATTCAAAGGCGGATGAAGCGAAAATTGATGAAAACAAATATTTATGGAAAGAAAAAACACTGCAAGTAAGCTTTTTTCCCCCCTGTGCTTTCGCCTGCCATTCATTTAAGTTGATGACGGGGTCTCTTGGCAAGTCTAACAGACCCTCCTGTATATGTCATATAAATGGAAAGTAGGGCTAAAGCTCTTTTGGTCTTATTTCTCCTGTGGGTCACAGGAGTGAACTTTGTTCTGCACTCCCATGACCTGTATTCAGCCAACAGTGCTCTAAATTCCACTGTCGCCTGCCATAATTCAGCTGGTCCAGACTCTGGAGAGATCCAAACTTTAAAGATGAGATGCATCCAGATGCCTGACCGACACCTGGGTCAGCTTCTCTGCGTGCCACTGAGAGCCTGAGCCAGCCGCTCCCACCCCGCCCCCTACACAGCCCGCTCTAGTAAGTGCTGGAGGGACAGAGCAGAGAGCCGGTGACTGACAGTCATCGGCTTTCTGCTCACTGAAGACTGAGAACCAAGCAATCGGCAGTCTGTGATCTCAGACTTGGAGGTGACGGGAGGATGCTGCATCCACCTGGGGGTGTGTGTGTAGGTGTGTTTTTTTTTCAAATCCATTACTTCTCTTTTATATGTTTACCTATATGTTTGACTGCTTCACGTTGACCTAAAACAAATATGTGGCCCAACTAGACTGAGCTTTTTTCTGTGGGGCCACATATTTGAGTGTATACTTTTTGTGCAGGTGAACACGCCGCATAAATAAAAAAAAAAATACCTAGATGCAGGTTTGATCTAGGTCAGTGCCAGGGTTTTTTATTTTATTTTTGGACAGGATTTTTTTTTTTTTTTATTGGTGTCAGTGTCATTGTCAGTGTGTTTAAGGTAGGATACAAAACAAAATGCTCACTATTGGGCTGTAAAAAACAAGGTATAATACACCTGTATACACAAAGTAGTTGTGATGATACAGTGGATATAAAAAGTCTACACACCCCTGTTAAAAAGGTTTCTGAGATGTAAAAAAATGAGACAAAGATAAATAATTTCAGAACTTTTTCCACCTATAATGTGACCTATAAATTGTACAACTTGGTTGAAAACAAACTGTACTCTTAGGGGGAGGAAGGAAAAATAAAATTAAAAAAATGTGGTTGCATAAGTGTGCACACCCTCTTATAACTGGGGATTTAGCTGTTCATAATCAAGCAATCGCATTCAAACTCATGTTAAATAGGAGTCAGTACACACCTGCCATCGTTTTAAAGTGCCTCTGAAGAACCCCAAATAAAGTTCAGCTGTTCTAGTAGGTCTTTCCTGACCTTTTCTTAGTCACATTTTCTTAGTCGCATCTTACACCAAAAGCCATGAGCTTCCAAAGCATCAGAGGGATCTCATTGTTAAAAGGTATCAGTCAGGAGAACGGTACAAAAGAATTTACAAGTCCTTAGCTATACCATGGAACACAGTGAAGAAAGTCATCAAGTGAAGAAAATATGGCACAATTGTGACATTACCTAGAATTGATGAAGAGACGAGAATAAAACTTGTCAGGGAGGCTGCCAAGAGGCCTACAGCAACATTAAAGGAATGTGGACAAATATCTGCGCTAACTAAAAGGTAAAACAATATATGATATGAAAAAGAAGCTAGCACAGTCTTGATTCAGCAAACAAAAACATGTAAATAAATAGTGCAGTGCTCAAATGATGATGTATAGTGACAGTCCAAGTGTAAATCAACGTAGAGGAAAGTTGATAGAGCTGATAAAGACCTCCACCGCAGCTTCAGTGTGAACATAGGCAGAACACACCACCGTGCTAATAATCTGCTTACCAGATGGTAAAGGCAACAGTCGTTGTAATCATGCAATGCAGAGGGTTAATGGGAAACCAATATTTCAAACCCGATGGATTGATCAGCATAACATCAAGAAATTCCAAGACTCAGACAATGGATGGATATATTGTGCAATCATCACATAGAATTTACCAATGAAAAGAAGGAAAGCTAGAATTTATTGTAGTCTACTTACAGGTGTACAAAGATCATCATGACATAAAAAATCTGCGGCTCTCAGCGTGCTTGTATCAGCCAGCCTGACATGTTTCATCCAAAGTTGGATATCAGAGGCGTTAAAGGAGCTGCAGGAATATCTGGCAAGTATTGGCTGTGTGGTACATGTGACAACAATCTCCCGTATTTTTTATATGTCTGGGCTATGGGGTAGAGAAGCCTTTTCTTACGTAGAAAAAAAAAATCCAAGCCCGGCTAAATTTTGAAAAAACACATCTGAAGTCTCCCAAAAGCATGTGGGAAAATGTGTTCTGGTCTGATGAAACAAAGGTTGAACTTTTTGGTCATAATTCCAAAAGATATGTTTGGTGCAAAAACAACACTGCACCTCACCAAAAGAACACCATACCCACCGTGAAGCATGGTGGTGGCAGAATAATGCTTTGGGGCTGTTTTTCTTCAGCTGGAACAGGGGCCTTAGTCAAGGTAGAGGGAATTATGAAATGTTCCAAATACCAGTTATTATTGTCACAAAACCTTCAGGCTTCTGCTTGAAAGCTGAACATGAAGAGGAACTTCATTTTTCAGCATGACAATGACCCAAAGCATACATCAAAATCAACAAAGGAGTTGCTTTACCAGAAGAAGAAGGACGTTTTGGAATGGCCCAGCCAGAGCCCAGACCTGAATCCATTTGGAAATCTGTGGGGTGATCTGAGGGCTGTGCACAGTAGATGCCCTCACAATCTGACAGATTTTGAGTGTTTTTGCAAGTAAGAGTGGACAATATTGCCAAGTCAAGATGTGCCATGCTAATAGACTCATACCCAAAAGACTGAGTGCTGTAATAAAATTAAAAGGTGCTTTAACAAAGTATTAGTTTAATACGTGCACACTTATGCAACCATATTATTATTATTATTATTATTATTATTTTTTTTTGTTTTATTTCCCTCCACCTGAAAGATTTCAGTTTGTTGTACAGTTTATAGGTCACATTAAATGTGGAAAAAGTTCTATTTTTTTTTTTTTATCTTTGGCATTTTTTTTTTTTTTACTTCACAGAAATCTGACATTTTAACAGGGGTGTGTAGACTTTTTATATCCACTGTATGTACGGTTTTATTAACACATGTCCAAAGTTGCAAAATTGTGCTTAGGCATTTAGATTTGTTTTACCCTCAGGCATGAAGATGTTCAGGTTGTCCTGTAAGATGAACATATAGAAGAATGTGTCTCTGTATGGATCCCTGTATGGATACAGAGGTTATTGTAATGTATAGAAATGTTGAATCATTCACAAAGATATCAGGGTTTTATATGTCTCTTTAATGATGATTTTGCAACAAAATGATGGAATATTTTAACAGCAAGGATTGAGTCAACAATAGTTGTACCTAGAAAGTCCCATTTTGTTTTGTTGGTGGTATTTATGAATCTATAGAAGAGCCTCTGGTGGCGGTTTTGTCAGCTTAATGGTACAGAATGAATGGTTTTAGATTTATAAATTTAAATGCGTTTTAGCTTGTGAACTCTGTGCTGTCCAGCAGCTGGATAAAAGCCTCCTTTGCCCAGAACAACATGAGTTATAGAGCTTAGGGTGAACGGTCACGTCTTTAACCACCAAGCTGCATCTTTTGGAAAAGATAAATATTTTAATAAATGGTTGGAGTAAAAGCAAAGGGCGATGAGATTCTGCCTCAGTGTGATGGAATTATCTGTAACAGAGTTATAAAATAATTGTATTTCTTTCTATGACTTGAAAGGGTGAGAGGTTAATACATTCCACATAAAGAGATTGAGCACAAGTCCATATACTGCAGAAGGAAGAAGGAAGAGTTGTCACTTTTATTCTAATAAATTTATTTTTCTTTTTTTTTTCATCCTTCAAGTTTACTATGTGAGATTGAAGCCAGTTGTGAAAACCTTGTTTGGAGCCTGAAGTTGAAAGCAATTAGATTGATAAGAAGTGTAAAGTAAACATCACTTCAGGCAGACAACATAATAGACCTTTAATTATTTTTCTCTGCAATTTATTTGGGCTGCGTGATCTTTCTGAATGTTAGGAGTTCAGTGCAAAGGTTAGACAGACTAGGAGTGATGGTCAGGGGTAAGAAACTGCTCATTTATCCAGCTGAAAGCTGAAGAGCCATTAGTGCAGCTAGGGAAGTCTAGGCTGTCATTAACACTTTCTGTGCAATGCTAAAGCAGGCCATAGATGGATATAATTTCAAATGAAAATTCCTAAGCTGGCCATACATGGGTCAAAATTCAGCCTGTTAAGTAGGGACAAGCCAAACTTAAATTCATGTATGGGACTTCTGTATAACTACCCTGTTGTATTTTCCCTGCTTGATCAGTGCTGCAGACTTATAGCTTACAATGCTTATCAGTGTATTCCGGCGGATAAGTCTTCCCGCTGTCAAAATGCAATAGCTTTGCATGGAGGATTCCCCCAGCTACGTTTATTGTGTGAATGGGGTAATTGAGTCATATTTTTATTTAAACCCATTGGTTGAAAAAAAAAAAGACTTCTCTATGGGCTGCCTTAGAAAAATGTATACGAAAATTCTTAAAACATTCTCAGAACATTCAAATGTTAATTGACAGATTTTTTTTTTTTGCTTTTAAAGTGGAGGTTCACCCCAAAAAAAATTTAAATGTAAAAGACTTTGAGTCATTTTCAAACACCTTGTTCACAAAAAAATGCATGCATTGGCTGCTTTGTCATCTTGCTAAAATTCAATAAACTTTATTAGGTTAGAAAAGATAACATTAAAAAATATATGCACAGATTTCAGCCGAGTTGTCCTAATGACAATCGGCTGTTTTTTTTTTTTTTTTTTTTTTTTTTCCGTACATACCTTATTTTCACCGCCGCTTCCGGGTATGTCTTCTGCGGGACTGGGCGTTCCTATCTGATTGACAGGCTTCCAACCGTCGCATACTATGCGTCACGAGTTGCCAAAAGTAGCCGAACGTCGGTGCGCAGGCGCTGTATAGAGCCGCACCGACGTTCGGCTTCTTTCGGCAACTCGTGATGCGCTGTATGCGACGGTCGGAAGCCTGTCAATTGGATAGGAACGTCCAGTCCCGCAGAAGACATACCCGGAAGCGGCGGTGAAATACGGTATGTACGAAAAAAACAAAAAAACAGCCGATTGTCATTAGGACAACTCGGCTGAATGTAATGTTAAAAATGTATTTTTGGGTGAACCCCCGCTTTAACATTTGATTTTTGGAATTTATTAATTTAATGAATGGACTGAATGAATACACTGTAAGAAATTAATTTGAGAAAAATCTTTTATTCTGCTCCTCCTCCTTTATTTGGTACTGCGTTCAAAAATGAATGTCTATTTGACCCCACTAATTATTAGAAAAATTAACAAACCACCTTAGATCATTCTTTTCATAAGAATTTTCCTTTGAACGCCATCTATGGCCAGCTTAACAACTTGCTGATCGTCTCGCGGCAAAGCAGCTCTCCTGTGCTGGATCTTGTATCATAAACTGGCACATCCCTTAGTGAAAGCACCTCACAGTACACACAAACACTGATTAGGTGCACATTTAAGGCTTTGATCGCTCTAGATGTTTAACCCCTTCCCAGCCGAGGGTCATTAGTACAGTGACCGTGTATTTTTAGTACTGATCACTATTAGTTTCACTGGTTCCCACAAAGTTTCATATTGCCTGCCATGCTATTTGAGTCTTGCTAAAATTCGCTTGTCGCCACTGCGCAATTGTCCGTTTAAATAACGCAGTGCCAAATACAAATGTTTAATCCAATTGTAGTTGGAACATACAGTATTAGATGTTTGATAGTAAAATCTGACAACAGTACCAAATACAGTTCTCAGTAACAAGGGGGGCTTGCTCATACATTCTTACAGTAGGTGCCAGATCTATTATACTGTGATAATCATTTAAAGCAGTTTGCTAAAATAAAAATGTTATTCTTACCTGTTATGTGCAAAGGTATTAAACATAGTGCCCCCAAACCTCCTCTTCTGGGGTCCCTTTTGGAGCGCTATTTTTCATGTGCCCCATTGGAAACCGCTTCCTATGGTGGCATAAGTGTGGGCTTGCTACCAAGCCTGGCTGTGTATGTCCATGGATACACAGAATTGCTTGGCCCCGCTCCTTCCTAACAGGATTTGGCTGACAGTAGCAAGAGCTAATGTCTCCAGCTGCTCTCAGCCAACATTGTGAGAAAGGAGAGAGCTTCCTGGGAGATTTTAGAACTTTCTTGGTCTGCCACAATGCCTTCTCCCTTCCCAATTTTTGTTTTCTGTTGGCATTATTGAATGCAAATGCTTCTTACTGCAGAGAGAATTAGCCAGCGACAATTCAGAGGTCTGACTTTAGCCTTTCTGAAGTTTAAACTATAGAAGTCAGGCCTTAACAACCCTCCCTAATGTGCCCCCTCTTACCCCAGGCCCTTTTTTAGTCATTTGCAAAGAGCAAGTCTTGGAATCATAAAGAAAATGTTTATATTTAGCACTTGCACTTTGTCATGTAGCTATAGCTTATAGTCCTAGGTGAATATAGTGGCATTGAGAACCTTGCCTGAAACCTGTTTTGAGAGCCTTGCCCAAATAACCTTGCGGCTACTGACACAATCTGGATAAATTAAGACAGAAACATATGCAGATATTTCAGAAGTGTTATATCATCAGAAGATAAATAGATCTATACTGACAAATTCAAAAATAAATAAACCTTAGCTAGTCTAGAAGTAGACTTCTTATTGGCTCCCTGCTATAACATGAATACTGTATAAATAGAGCATACTCTATTTGACCCTTCACAAGCTCTTGCTTGAACCTTCAATTACCTTGCAAATAAGTGGCCAATCAAAGACTCAAGGATAGTGTTAAATTCCCTTAAACTATTCCAGGGTGCAGAAACAGCTGTTGATGTCTTTACGGTAATTGCTGTGAATTCCTGACTAATTTAATAGTCTCCATTTTATATGAAAGAAAATTGCAGGAGTGCTTGCTAAGGCAGAGAAGTGAGAATTAATAAAATTATTAAACTTGTAAAATATTTATTTAGCAGGATAGTATTTAGCAGCTATTGGAAAGAATCTATTTGCCTGAAAGAATTTCCCTTGAAATGGCCTATTAAAGTTCTTATTCATGCTTTCACATTATACTGTGTTTTTTTTTTTTTTTTTTGGGCTATAAAATTGTTGGCATTGTGCATATTTCCTCCATTAAATGTCTGAGATTTATTTTCCCTTAAACTGATAATACATTTGCTTGCAGAGCACAGCACCAGAAAACTGCCTTCTGAGTCTCTGCAATTTATGTTTATTTACATTTGGGCCCTATGAATCTGTATGGACAAAGTAAAGGTGGACAGCTCAGATTTTGTGCAGCATATTATGCATAGCTCCCAACTGTCCCCGATTCCTCCTCATTTGTCTGTCATTTTTATCTGTTCTATATAGTTGTGTGTATATTTAATATACTATTTTATCTTTCAAAAAGTGTTTCACAATGCTAAACCTTTCATCCAATCTCTAAATTACTGCATTCGTAAATTTCAAAAGCCAATATAAAGGACTAGTAGTGGTTAAAAAAAAGTACTTTTTGGTTTAATAATTTTTTTGTGTAAATTTCCACTAAGGGGGCATGGCAGGAGGTGTGTCCTATGCTTACATACTTTTTGCTAATAGGTGTTCCTCGTTCCCATCTCAAAAAGTTGGGAGGGAAGCATTATGTTTAATAAGCCTCGCTCAGTCTCAATTACTAGTGATAAGGACAACACCTGAGTTTCCTGCCACCTTTCCTGCACCCTGTTCATATTGCAATTCAGCAACTTGCGTTGCAACCTACTGCACTGGAAAATAGTGCAATCAGTATATTTTTTTTCCAGCACCCACCACCGCAATGTAGTGGTGTGAATAGACAGAGGTTTCCTTTAGACCCCTTTCACACTGGGGTGTTTTTCCAGCGCTATTGGGCTAAAAATTGCGCCTGTAAAGAGCCTGAAAACGTCTCCCCTGCAGTCTGTGTGAAAGCCCGAGTGCTTTCACACTGAGGCGATGCGCTGGCAGGACGTTAAAAAAACTCCTGCAATCAGCATCTTTGGCGCGATGAAGGAGCAGTGTATGCACCACTCCTGACCATTGAAATTAATGGGCACCGCTGTCAAAGCGCCTGCAAATCGCTTCGGCAACGGCGCTACACGGGTGGTATTGACCCCTTTATCGGCCAATAGCAGGGCGGTTTTTAGCTCTGCTAAAATGACGGTAAAGCTTCGCTAAAACTTACCGTCAACGCCCGCTCCAGTGTGAAAGCAGTCTTGGTGGCTCCAGCACCACTTATGACCTATTGCCTACCTGTAATTACCTAATTGGCAATAAAATCTGTTTCAGATCTTGCAGCGATATAGCCAGTTAAAGAGCAAATTCACATGGTCAGAGTGACAACTGCATCTCGGTGATTCCGCTGCTTGCCAGGGTGTACATGAGGGCTCAGTGAGATGATAGCCAAAGCTTTAACTGCACACTGCTGTCACCTACAGCCTCAGAACCCAGGCACACCAGGTCAAACTAGTTTGCACCACTCGTGGGCTCTGAAAGAAATGATAGGATGCAATCCTTTTTTTTTTTTTTTTTTTTTTTTTTTTTAGCATGGTGGGTTGCAGTGCACTGCATCAAACACTACAGTGCAGCTAACAAAACTTTAGGCAACCCTATACTTTTGCCCTCTAGATCAGTGGTCATCAACCTTGCCCTGCAGGGCCCACTAACAGGCCAGGTTTGCAAGATAACTGAAATACATCACAGCTGATATCATTTGCTCCTCAGTGATTGCAGTATTCTAGACTGCATCTCCCCAAGGTAATACATAAAACCTGGCCTGTTAGTGGGCCCTGCAGGACAGGGTTGATGACCACTGCTCTAGATGAACTAGTCATCACTGCCCCCCCCCCCGCCCCAACCACCTAAAACTGCAACTAGTCTTTTCCTTTGTTTACATTTCATTTGGTCTGCCCTGCCTCCCGGCCACCATTCTCACCTTGGCAAGAATGATGTTTCCATTGCTGTGAAGTATTTTATGATATGCACATTCCATTCATGTTGCTAAAGGAGGATGGACCCAACGGTGCCCATCAGGGGAAGGCCTGCACACTTGATAAGAATTTTCTATCCGTTCCTTGTATAGAAAAAGCAATGATCATTCATGTAGATATGTGTTAAAATATACCATTTCCAATGCTCAGAAGCACTTGTGTTTTGCTAATCCCATACAGCCCAATGTCACAAAAGATGTTCTAATCTCTCAGATCAGCTCATTTTATCAAGGGAGCCCCCTCAGCCTAGAATCAGAAATAGTTACTGCTGTCACCGATAACCTTTTTTGCTCATTTATTTCTTATCCAAAAACTTGTCCACAGCCAGATTGATTCCAGGACATCAAGCCATGTGTAATGAGCCTGGCATCCTCTATGGAGAGGTTGTCATTTAAGTACTATCTGCACAAAGCATCTTGAACTTGCACTTGACAAGCCAATACTAATTAATAAGCTGTGTCTGTGCTTTCAGTAAATGACGACAAAATGCTTAGGCATGTCCTTCTACTTTATAACAGTGTGCCAAACACTTCTTTCAGATCATGTGACCAAAATGGAATTTAAATGTTGAAAAAGCGTTGCCTATGTTCTTGGTTTTTACAGTCCACAGTGTGGTGTTACATGTGTTCACCTTTTAAAGAGGAACTCCAGGCTAAACAAATAAGGGGGCCCATCTCTGTGTACAATAACATATTCTTATTTCTTTAGCCAAGCAAACATTTTACAGCCTGTTCTCTTATGTTTTCCACCCTAGGGTTTGATGTTGTTTGCTGCGTTCTGAGGCAATTTCCACATAAAAACTGGCTAATTAGCGGTGACAGGAAACTCTGCAGAATTGCCATCCCTGAATGCACAGAGTTTGCCTCCAGGGACGGTCAGAGGCTCTATTCACATGCAACTGCTCAGATGAACGATTACATACGAACAACAATGGCAGTGACCATTGAGTAGTACAGAGTACATATCTGACTGCCGCTGCTGTTTGCACACATTGCATGCAGCATTTAGATTTGTTGGCAAAAATCCACTGATTTTCAATAGAGGCTGCCTGGGTGCGTCCATGTGAACGTAGCCTGTGACCTGTTATGAAGGATTTCGATTATCCTTTGTCTGTTTTGGAAATTATCAAACAAACATAAAATTATTTCTGCTTTTCTTAGACCTTATAAAATTGTTTTTTTTCCCTGCACACATTCTCCCCTAGATCACCCCTAAAACTGCTGCTAAGAATGCTCAACCCATGAGCATCTGTAAAGTAAACGCATTACATGCCTTCCTTTTTTTCTCTTAGACGTCTGCTTTAGTCATTATTTCCTACTGCTGCTGGGTGAAACAGTGCTCAGCAGTACAACAGGATGACAATTGTTCACATTTTATTGTCTTGCGGTGTTCCTAGTCTAGAAGGAACCATTATATAGAAAGTGACAAATGGATCTATTATTTTAGTAATTTCCAGTTCCAAAAATGTCCCATTTGTGTTTTATACCTGCCCTTTGTGTAGGCTAATATAGCCATTGGTAGCAGTAGTTATAGTAGCAGTATATTTATATTTTCAGCAGGGATTTGCAGGTTTCAGATTATTGGTAGATGGTCACATTTTAGCTAAAAAATGTGGCCTTTGGTTCCTTTTAACCATAATGCATATTATAAATCAGTGTATCTATTAAGCTGGCTACACATTATAATTTTTTTTTTCAACTTCCTTTAGATTTACCTTCAACTATGTAGTGCAAGGGCCTGCCTAATAGCATACAATTTGAAAGTGTTTAGGTTTGACCTTATATTGTATGGTTTTGGTAAATCTAAAGGAAAGTTGTACAAGACAATTGTATAATGTGTAGCGAAATTTAGGAAAGCAGTGAAAGGTGTGTTTGTCTTAAGCTGGCCATAAATTGATGAAAATCCATGTGTGGCCATCCCCGCTCATAAGTCACTCATTTCATCAACTTCTGTCGAAGAGACATGTTGGAAAAGGTTTTTTCAGTGTATTCTGACAGCTACAGGTGCCGAAATACAATTTCCAGGTATGGGAATTTCTCCATCCACATTGATTGTGTGAATGGAGTAACTGAATGTATGGCCAGCTTAAGCTATGATTAATATGTAAGTGTTTTGTGACCTTTTGTGGCGCATTCAAAATCAAAACTATTTAGTCTTAACCCTCAAGGCCCGTCAAACATACAGGCATGACCCGACCACCCACAAATTATTACTCCTTGCACATCACCTAAACTAGAGCTGCCTTGTGCATTTTTTTCTGTTGAAGAGGAAGGACAGTCATTTACCACTGTGGCTAGTTGATGCTGGTGGAAAGTGATGCTGATTAGCAAAGGTAATCAACTGCCAATCAATTGCCTGGGGTGCTTAGCTTGGTCTGATAGCAGCTGTATATCATTGAGTTGACCCATCAGGCCGAAATCGGCTAGACTGAATGTATTTCAGCACAAGATAACTTCATATCAGCAGATAGCACATTACCAACTGTAGCAAGTATGTTAGTGGAAACTCTCAATATGTAACATACAGAACTGTTGCAAAGATTAGACTGCTTCCTTAGATCCATTTTTACAAATATCTGTGGATGAAATTGTAATAGTTATGTAATAATAAGACAAATAATTGTAAATGGTCATTGGGGTTGATTTACTAAAACTGGAGAAAGCTAAATCTGGTGCAGATTTGCAAAGAAACCAATCAGCTTCTCGGTTTTATTCCCAAAGCTTAATGAAACAAGCTGAAGTTAGAAGCTACTTGGCTACCATGCACAGCTGACACCAGATATTGTAGTCTCCAATATTATTAAATCAACCCCTGTGTGTGTTTGTGGGTAAAATAGGATGACCTGTTTGTATATGCCAAGAGGAAATTGTTGGATAATGTTAATGACTTAAAGGAGTGAACTTTATAAATGACACGGATACATTTTGTAGCTTGAAAAATATTAATCTACCACAAAGAAATGGGAGATAAAAGTGTATAATAGATACACCTCCCCATAGAATTTCACTGAGGACATGAATAATCAGGCATGCTCTGTCTCGTACTAATACCAATTAACTTTTCCTTTTGACCTCTAAGGTTCCCCAAGCAGAGACGTCGGGCCTTCATTAGGCCTGAAGAAATCCAGCTCATTAGAAAGTCTGCAGACAGCCGTGGCTGAGGTGACTTTGAACGGTGACATTCCTTTCCATCGCCCACGCCCGCGAATCATTCGAGGACGAGGCTGCAATGAGAGCTTCCGAGCTGCTATTGACAAGTCCTATGACAAGCCACCTGTTGATGACGACGATGAAGGCATGGAGACGTGTAAGTTTTATGGCCGAATCTTCCAGACGGGAGGAAAGGACAAAGTAATTCTGTGTTCATTTTGCTTTAATCATTGTCAGCAGATTGATGGTTTTAATTGAGGATGTCCCTTCTTCCATCCAGTAATGAACATCTGCCACATTTATTTTGATCCCAGTAGACCTCTATACTACATCAAGCTTATTTCAAAAGCTGTAATCAATGTGCTTCTTGGCCCTTTTTCATATATATATATATATATATATATATATATATATATATATATATATATATATATATATATATATATATATATATATATATATATATATATATATATATATATATATATATATATATATATATATATATATATATATATATATGTATATATATTATAAAAATTAACGAGAATGCTGTTTGGATGTGTCTGCTACATATATAAGGAAAAGTGGAGCGTCACTGTGCCAAGAAGTCAGGAGAAATGTGGGTCAAGGTCAATTTCACAAAACCAATCTGTAATTGAACGCTTTACTCAATAAGTAGTCACTAGAGCGACTTAAAACATCTACTAAAGGAAAGTAGTATCCTAATAGTAGTTGCACAAATTGATGTGCTTCACAAAATCAGGTCTTGTTTTCATACTTTGTTTGCGTGGCATTCATTTAGGACCAACCATGTGAAAATGCCATTTGTTTGATGTAATTTGTTTCTTTGGATAGAGTCTTAGTTGCAGGATTTTAGCGTTGCTTAATATAGACCATGAAAGTCTTAAGCCCAGTACACACGGGCCAAATGTCGGTCAACATCAGGCAGTTCGGTAAAAACCGCCTGACATTCGACCCGTGTGTATGGCACCTGGTGCTGTCGGAAGAGCATGCTGGAAAATATGCAGCCGTCCAGTTCCCGATCAAAAAAAAAAACTGCAAAAAAGCAGTTTGATCCTGTTTTCACTGATCCTCCCCTTTTTTTACTATGGCAAATTCTTCTGCTGATAGAACAGAGCCTTAGGAGACACTTTACACATGCTAAGTTTGGTGTGTATAGCTAGAGTTGTTTTTTTTTTTTTTAAGTGGGGGAGGTGCACATGATCGGCACAGGTCCAATCAGCATTGTCCAGACAAACAAAGTCAGGGGGTCATGCAGCCTCATAGGACAGTCAGATGGAAATGAAAACTCCTTTTACACACTTTAATCAGACACTGATAGAAGTCACAAGATTGCCATATACTGCTGATGAGAAAAGGTATTAACCAATTTATATTTACTAAATAATTGCATTTTCATGTTCTGTGTACTATGGGAGACCAGATATAGTGAATGCAGGGTCCTGGGTTTGGTAACACTTTAATGGCACAGTAGGTATGCTGTTCTTTACCTTCTATGTGATCCCCCTCCTGTTTAAATTGGTATGAGATCATGTGACGTTCCCCCCCTTCCCTCTTCAACAATACAGCACTTGGTCTGAGCACTCCCCCCGAAGGGTGAGAAGCCCTACGTATATAGTGGGGGGAATTCTGTGGCTATGTAGAGTAGCATGCATACATTATGAATTTGTAATTGTACCTCTTGTGTGAAAAGTATGGTTTCACTTTAACTTTTGGTTTGTAAGCTTAGAGTTTTCAGAAACTTTTCCATGTTTCTCCTTCCTCTCCCTAGACGTATTATCTGGCTGGAAATGATACAGAGCAAGCCTTATTACTGCTTATTTCCATTTTCTCTTTATGTCCCAAAGTACCAATGTACCCAATTTAGACAATTGATTTTTTTTTTCCTGTAGTAGAATTACTGGGATTTTATTGAGGAAAGTTCAATACAACGGTCCACTTAATTGATTAAACACATAAATACCTCACAGAGTGCTCCACATCTAAGGCCACGGCATAGAGAATCATTTCTAGAAACCTTGAAAACACAGGCTTTTAGTTCAGCTAAGAAATGCAGGATACTGCATCAACCTTTCCTGCTACCTTTCCCCCACCTACTCTCCTGTAAAATGTTCTCTTTTTAATGTTTTGTAAGAGGACCATTTCAAAGCTGCACTACAGGTAACCTTTTAAATGTAGTTGAAATAAATACAGTAAAACCTTGAATTGTGAACATAATTTATTCCAGAAACATTCATAAGTCCTCATTCATAAGTCATTCAGTTTATAGTCCATATAAAACAGATTATAGCAATGTGATAGGTTGTGTAACCATAAAATGTCCATCCACAATAGGCAGCCTCCACAAGGGGATTAGAAGCAAAAGCCAGCAGGAGTATAAAAGAGAAGAAGAGCAGCACCTCTAAGTGTAGCAATACAGTTACATTTAACCACTTTGCAGCCGGGCCAATTCTGGCACTTTGCTCCTTCATGTAAAAATCATAATTTTTTGGACAGAAAATTACATAGAACACCAAATTAGGTATGTTTTTTTTTTTTAGCAGAGACCCTAGCAAATACAATAGCGGTCGTTGCAACTTTTAGTCAATTTTTTTGCATAATGTGAAAGATGATGTTACGCCAAGTAAATAGATACCCAACATGTCACCCTTCAAAATTGCACATGCTTGTGGAATGGCACCAAACTTCCATACTTAAAAATCCTCATGGGCGACGCTTTAATGTTTGTGGCGATACCTCACATGTGTGGTCTAAACACCGTTTTCATATGTGGGCTGGACTTGCGTATGCTTTCGCTCCTTGTAAAAGGAATAAGCATGACAGTGAGATATGGAGTCAATAGGACCCCACATCTCTGCTCTAGGCTGAGGCCGGGCATAACGTCATAACATCACACCCGGCCTCCGAATGATCAGAGACTCCGGAGACCATCTGGTCCTCTGGAAATCTCTATGGTAAGCATATGGGGCCGGCGGATCTGTTCTCCGACTCACCGATCTCAGCAGTGAGTCGGTAGAAGCACCAGCGGGAGGGGGGACGTCCCCTCTCGCCACTCGTAAGAACAATTAAGTGGCGGAACAGCCGCTATGATCATTCTTATGGTGCAGAGAATTGCCGACTCTAAAAGTTGATATCTGTATGATGCCTGTAGCTGCAGGCATCATTCAGATTCCCCACTCAAAGTCAAGGACGTTCATATACGTACCATACTTAATGAAGGTACAACATTTATCAACTCATATGGTTGATTAAAAGAGGCACGTCTAAGTATGCAGGCATCTGGGATAAAGTTGTCCACATGGATCCCCCGCACCGCCGGCTCTGACCGGTGTCAGTCTGCAATCGTGACCGGGAAGACTACCCTGCAGTAGAGTGATTGAATCGCTCGTGGAGCACAGCATGGAAGGGACAACTGTGACGGCGGTGAGGAGGATGGTCTATGTGGACAACTTTTCCCTTCGGATGCCTGCTTACTTATATTTGCCTCTTTGAACCATCAACCATGTGAGTTGCTAAATGTTGTACCTTCATTAAAAGTAACCATATTGCTACACTTAGAGGCACCTCTCTTCTCTTTTATACTCTGTTGTGACATGATGCTACTTGTATATCAAGACATCATTTGTATATTAAGTCAAAATCTATTTAAAAATGTTGCTTGTCTTGAGCAAAACGCTCTCAAACCAATTTACCCGCAAACCAAGGTTTTGCTGTATTTGTTTAATGTTTTACCCCTAGCTGATTGTAATTATGGTCAGTCAGTCTTGTGATTAATGCTGGATCATAAGATTCCCTGAACAGAATAACAGTACAGTACGCTCAAGTGCTGGAACTTCCTGCTGACTATAATAATGCATTAAATATACATCTAGTGTGAGCTAAATAGTTGAGCTGCCATTGCTGAACTCTTCTAAATTGTTGCTTGGCTGTCATGTTGATGCTTTGGCTTCAGTTATTTTAAAATCTTTGACCTTTAACAAGTGTAAGCTTAAGTAATCAAGGAAATATTGTGTTAGACTTTCCAGTCATACTTTGTCCGGAACTATCACTCAGAAGTAATAAATACTGTGCACCACTGTCAGCAAAATGAAGTAAAAAGAAAATGAAGAATAAGCAATGTTTACTAGTAGTATGGGAAACATAAACGTATATAGATGCCTTAATGTTATGTATTTGCTGCCTATCTATCTCAAACTACATGTCTAAATTTTTATTTGATTCTTTGACAGTTTGACCATGTATGACCACAGAACAGACTATAGCCTTTTTTTCAGATGCATCAGTTCTTCAAAGACATCTGAAAAGTGATCTGTTTTGGGTCGCTTTTCAGAGCCAGTTGACAGGTAGTTTGGGGAAGATGTCACCAACTTAATGCCTGCTTAAACAAGTGCCTGCATATTGGCTAAATATGATAATTTGGCCAAGCAGCCTTTTGACTTCATCTTCCAGCTGCTGTTGATAAAACTTGCTAAAATTATAAGCTTCTGAACTGGAAATCAGTCCATTGATTTATTTTCTTTGCTTTGCATAGATTGTGAAAGAACAGACTAGTAACAGTGTATAAAGTTTTACTAAAGACATAGTTACATAGTTAGTCACAATTCTATACCCACAGTTGATCCAGAGGAAGGCAAAAAACTCCAGCAGAGCATGATCCAATTTGCTACAGCAGGGGAAAAAATTCCTTCCTGATCCCCCATGAGGTAATCGGGTATTCCCCCGGATCAACTTTACCTGCAAATCTTAGTACCCTATAACTATATTCTGTACATTTAGGAAAGTATCCAGGCCTTTCTTAAAGCATTTTACTGAGCTGGCCAGAACCACCTCTGGAGGGAGTCTATTCCACATTTTCACAGCTCTTACTGTGAAGAAACCTTTCCGTATTTGAAGGTGAAATCTCTTTTCCTCTAGAATTAAAGAGTGCCCCCTTGTCCTCAGTGTTGACCGTAAAGTGAATAACTCAACACCAAGTTCACTATATGGACCCCTTATATATTTATACATGTTGATTATATCTCCCCTTAATCTCCTCTTCTCAAGAGTGAATAAATTCAGTTCTTCTAATCTTTCCTCATAGCGGAGTTCCTCCATGCCTCTTATCAGTTTGGTTGTCCTTCTCTGCACTCTCTCCAGTTCCCCAATATCCTTCTTGAGAACTGGAGCCCAAAACTGAACTGCATATTCCAGATGAGGTCTTACAAACAATTTGTACAGGGGCAAAATGATATCTCTCTCTGGAGTCCATACCTCTCCTAATACAAGAAAGGACTTTGTTTGCTTTGGAAACCGCAGCTTGGCATTGCATGCCATTATTGAGCTTATGATCTACCAAAGCCCCCAGGTCCTTCTCCACTACGGATCCCCCCAGTTGTACTCCCCCTAGTATGTATGATGCATATTCTTAGCCCCCAAGTGCATAACTTTACATTTATCAACATTAAACCTCATCTGCCACTTAGTCGCCTAACTAGACAGAGCATTAAAGGTCGGCTTGTAAATTGGCGACATCCTGCAAGGACGTTATTCCACTGCATAGCTTGGTGTCATCTGCAAAGACAGAAATGTTACTTTTGATCTCAGAACCAATATCATTTATAAAGATATTAAAAAGTAAGGGTCCCAACACTGAACCTTGGGGTACACCACTGATAACCTTAGACCATTCAGAGTAAGGATCATTAACCACGACTCTCTGAATTCTGTCTTTTAGCCATTTACAAACTGATATTTCCAATCCTGTAGACTTTACCCTACACATGAGCCGTGTGTGCGGAACTGTATCGAACGCTTTTGCAAAATCCAGGTATACCACATCCACTGCCACACCTCTGTCCAAGGTTATACTTGCCTCTTCCTAAAAAGAAATCAGGTTTGTCTGACAACTTCTGTCTTTCATGAATCCATGCTGTCTGTTGCTTAAATAGTTTTTTTCAAGCAAGAACTCATCTATGTGGTCTTTTTTATCAATCTCTCCAGTATCTTCCCAGCTATAGAAGTTAAACTAAAAGGTCTATAGTTACTTGATAAAGACGTTGTTCCCTTTTTAAATATGGGCACTACATTGGCCCTGCGCCAATCCAGTGGTACTATTCCTGTCATTAATGAGTCCCTAAAAATTAGATACAGTGGCTTTGAAATGACAGAGCTCAATTTATTTAGGATCCGTGGGTGGATGCCATCAGGCCCAGGTGCTTTATCCACCTTAAGGCTGGGTTCACACTACTACACTACTTTCATCCTACTTTGCTCTGCTACATTGGTCCTACATCCATCCTACTTTCATGAACAGGATACTACTTTGGTCCGACTTCAATGATATTCAATGGGCCTGAAGTAGGATCAATGTAGGACCAAAAGTAGTACAGGGAGCATTTTCAAAGTCGGACCGACTTGTGTAGGATGCTACAAGACGCTCTCATAGGGAAACATTGAACCCAGAGCAAAGTAGGATGAAAGTAGTGTAGTAGTGTGAACCCAGCCTCAGTCTGTCTAAATATTTCTGGACCATATCACTTTTGAGCCATTGTGTATCATTTGGGGCTTTGTCACTACCACCCTCATTATGGACATGAGCTCCCCCATGCTCTTTTGTATACACAGAGCTGAAGAAAGTATTTAATAAATTAGCCTTCTCTTTGTCCCCAGTCACCCACTCTAGATTATTTTGTAAAGGGCCTACATGCTCAGACTTGACCTTTTTACTATTAATATATTTGAAGAATTTCTTGGGGTTTGTCCTACTATCTTTTGCAATCTGTCGTTCATTTTGAATTTTTTGCATCCTTGATTTTCTTTTTTACATATTCTGTTATATTCTTTGTAGCATTTAAACGACACTAGTGTTCCTTCATTTTTATATTTTTTAAAAGCTCTTTTCTTATAGTTTATAGCTTTTTTTAACTTTGGCCATGAGCCATAAAGGTTTTATTTTTAGCCTTTTAAACTTATTGCCCATGGGAATATACTTTGCAGTGAGTTCACAAACAGTCTTTTTGAGGAATTCCCATTTCTGTTCTGTGCCCATTGATGCCAATATTCTCTCCCAGTCTAAGTCCTGGAGAGCAGCCCTCATCCTTGGAAAATTTGCTCTCTTGAAATTAAGTGTTTTTATCTTTCCCTATGTGGTTTTTGCTTACAGCTAACATCAAATGAAATCATGGTATGGTCACTGCTACCCAGGTGTTCTTTTATCTGAACATTAGTAATACGCTCTGCATTGTTTGAGATTACCAGGTACAACAGAGCATCATTCCTAGTTGGGGCCTCAATAAGCTGGACCATAAATTTGTCCTTAAATAGGTTTCTACATTTTTGTCTTTTAACTGTCCTAGCAGTGCAATTACTCCAGTTAATTTCTGGGTAGTTAAAATCCCCCATTATTATCACCGCCCCAGCCCTTTCCATCTGTGCAAGGAGCTGAGTCTCCACCTCCTCATTAACATTGGGTGGTCTATAACAAACTCCAATGATTAACTTTGAACTACGCATATCTGTATGCAGTTCCACCCATAATGCTTCAGCCTCATCACACTCTCCATCAACCAGGTCCTCTTTCACGCTTGCTTTGAGGTCACTTCTCACATAGAGACAGACCCCGCCACCTTTCCTTTTTACCCTGTCCTTCCGAAAGAGTGCATAGCCAGGAATATTAATAGCCTAGTCATGTGAGGAATGAAGCCAAGTTTCAGCAATACCGATTACATCATAGCTCTCCTGATGGACCAGAGCTTCCAACTCACCTATTTTGCTTGGCAGACTTCTGGCATTAGTGAACAAACACTTTTACTGCATTAATATATTTTGACCGGTCACAAACTCTCCTCTTGGGTGTTCCGAGATTGCAATTAGGACCTGCTACTCTACTTACCTTGGGTTTATGTGCTTTTGGTCACCCTACCTCTAATGCCCCTAATACTACCCTCTTGAATATGTTCCACACTGACTATCTCTATCTCTGGACCCTCCCCCCCGTCGCCTAGTTTAAAAACCCCTCTAAGTTTTTGGCCATTCTTATTCCTAGCTGATCTGCACCCTCCTCATTTAGGTGCAGTCCATCCCTTCTATAGTACTGGTTATCGACTGAGAAGTCAGCCCAGTCCTCCAGGAACCAAAACCCCTCTTTACTACACCAGCTCTTCAGCCACTTCTTTACTTCCCTAATCTCCCTCTGCCTTTCTGGTGTGGCTCGATGTACCGGTAGTATTCCTGAGAATACTACCTTGGAGGTCCTTTTCCTCAATTTAGCTCCCAAGTCCCTAAAATTGTTCTTTATGACACACCATCTGCCTCTGACTTTGTCATTGGTGCCAATGTGCACTATGACAGCTGGGTCTTCCCCAGCCCCTCCCAGTAATCTGTCCACCAGATCCGTGATGTGCCGAACCCGAGCGCCCGGTAGACAACATACAGTTCGGCGCTTCAGGTCTTTGTTACAGGTTGCCCTCTATGTCCTTCGAAGAATTGAGTCCCCTACCACTAGAATCTGCCTTTCCCTTCCCTTCGCTTTCTCCCCACTCTCACTGGAGGAGTTCTTCCCCTGGCAGCTAGGAGCGTCCCTCAGCTCCAGCAGTGCCGGTCCCTGACTGGTTTCACCAATGTCACTCAATGGAGCATACTTATTGGGATGCTCCAGCCCTGAATCGCCCAATGTTCCAGGGATGCTTCAGCCCAATGTTTTTAAAATTAAAATAATAAACATGTTCTCACCTACTCTGTGCAATTATTGCGCAGAGCAGCACCTAACGTTATCTACGATACCCTGCCAGCGATCTTTGCTCTTCCCAATCTGTGTGCCCTCCATAGCAATCGGCTTGCATTGGGGCACACAATGCATTCTCTCTCCTGAGCTGTGTGCGTCTATGGAGCCGTTTTCCATAGACAAACACAGTGCGGCTAGACTTTTCCCTCCACGTCTTTTTACAGCATTTGATTGACAGCAGCAGGAGCCAGTGGCTCCTGTTGCTGCCTAGGTTCTTGTGTGAAGAAGAAGAGAGAAGATATGCAACCGTGAACAGGACTGGACCACTTTAAGACCCCTTTCACACTGGGGAGTTTTTCAGGCACTTTTGGGCTAAAAATAGCGCCTGTACAGCGCCTGAAAAACGGCTCCCTTTCAGTCCCAGTGTGAAAGCCTGAGGGCTTTCACACTGAGGTGATGCGCTGGCAGGACGTTAAAAAAAAAAAACCTCCTGCAAGCAGCATGTTTGGAGCGGTGTATACACTGCTCCTGCCCATCTAAATGAATGGGCAGCGCGGCCAAACCGCCGGCAAAGCGCCACTGCAGCAGCACATTGCAGGTGGTTTTAGCTTTTTTTCTAACCCTTTTTCGGCCACTAGTGGGGATTAAGAGCTCTAAAAGCGCCAATAAAAATAGCGGCGCTTTACCCCTGACGCTTGAGTGCAGAAGTTCAAGCTTTCTCCATGTACCAGCTACCATGTGCAACCAGGGCAATTGCCATCCACTTGCATGAACTTTACCTGCCTCCTCTCAGTGTGTTTTACTGTGCTTCACTGTTGCCCTTGAGTCACTCGATTGAAAAGTGAAATTCGTGTGGACATGTCAAAGTTTCAGGAAGTCAGAGAAGTTAAAGTGAAACTTCATTCCCGCTTTGTACCTGCTTTGCATATATCATGTTGGATCCTAGTTGGCAGATCCCTTTGACACATGTGCAAAATCTCCTGACTTCCCTGATAGGAGTCTACTCTTTGCACAAGCTTTTAAAACCCCACACATGTGCAGATGGTCTGGAATACCCATGTGTATGGAGATCTACTACAGGACTTATTCGGAACCCAAAGCCCTGCCACACATCTGAGCACACGTGGGTGGGGGGAAATTGTAATTCTTGCCTGGCACAAATGAACACCACGTTTAAAAAATAATGTCCAACCGTAAGAGAGAAGAGGATGAGGCAGAGCAACATAACTTACACTTGAAGGGTGAAGATCCTCACTAGGGGCATTCAGAAACTACTGCTAAAGTGCACATCTACATATGTGATAGGAAACCAATAGTTTGAGGCTTGGATGATTCCAGAAGCAGCAAACAGCAATTCTCCTGACAACTTTAGCATTTTTTTTCCCACTTTTATATAACAGTTTGCACATTTACAGTAATAAAAATGCATGTGTCTTAATGATTTTGCTTTTTTATTTCAATCACAAATCTACGACAAATGTTTATTCTGTAACATCTACAGTTTTTCACTGTTTGCATTTAAAGTTGTTATAGCATAAGTGTCAAACAATCCCATACTTCCTCTATAAGCTGCAATCTGTGCCTCTTTATATCAAAACCATTCATTGTGCATTATGCAATATTTGTGTGTATTTTTAGATTTTTAGGGTGGTGAATATTGTCTGCTTCCGCTTAGTCAGTATAATTAAGTGAATTTTGTAAAGTAAAATGAAGAGTTTGCAAGGAAATGGAGTTTTCCTAGCGAGGCCCTTTGAAGAATAGCATGCTTGCTAATGATGAATTGTAATTATTCATCATTTTCTTTCTATACATTGCACAGTCACCGTTCACAATGGTGCATTTCCCTTCTCCACCCCACAGTATGTCAGTTTAAATGACTAAATTGCATTTGCTGAGGTCATTGCACAATGGGTAGGTTTTGTATGAATGGCAGTAAATTAGATTACATTTTGTCTAGCCATGAATTTCATACAGAAAAACAGCTAAATGTCAGCCCATGCTAGCCAGTCTCAGCCAGAGAGGTTAGGCTTGTGTAATGTGAGCCTAATTAGCCTGGTCTAAAGGGTAGAACTAACATGCTGGATGGCAGCACAAAGACAATGCAGAAAAGGTTCTGACACATTGTATGACAGTAACATTTCCAGATGAATGTCCCATTAAAGGAAATCTATTGTCTTATTTTTCCTTGGATGTGAATAATACTACTTTCATATTTATAATATTGGCCACATTTGTAAAAAAGTGCCAATTAAATTTAATTGTGAAACTTTTCTAGTTGCCGGTGATGACATGCCTAACTTGTCCACCATGGGCATTTAAGTAAATCACTGCAGGTTTGGTTTTGAAACTGAACTTCAGGCAAACTACTAACTACTCAGCTGTAATACACGTATGGGAGATGCTTTACCTTCTAAATAATCTGTATTTCTGGATACCCTGATCTGTATGAGACTGCAGAGCCAGGAAGGTTACCTGATTTTCTCTACTGCATGTTAAATATTCGATAGGTGGGGGTTGTAACTTACTCCGACATGACAGCCCAACTTTGTGATGCAAGGGGTAACAATTGACTCCACATCCTGAAAAAACTCAACGTGTATTCTACTAAATCTCTTAGGGTGAGACTTTTAAGATGCCAAACATAAGTTACAGACTGTATGATAGTACAATTGCTCTTTATTACAACTTCAAATAATTGTTACACAAACTTTAAAAAACTGTGATATGACAAAAACCAAGAACGTTTGTTATATTGTCAGGAAGTTTGAGTAAATGGGTAGTAAACTTGAGCATGTTTAAAAAGAAAGAAAAAAAACCTTGCAAGGTAAAGGCATAATGTGCTAGTATGCATTGCAATGTCGGTACCCAAAGCTGACTTGTCTATCAGCTCTGGGTGTAGAGGCGCCACTTTACTTACTAAGGGAAACAGGAAGTGAAGCCTTGTGTCTTCACAGCCTGTTTGGTACTGCGCTTGCGCGAGTCACATTCTGAATGGTCCCATCGTTTTTTGGGACACGCACAGGTCCCATAAGGCAGCAGGGGTGGGGGGGGGAGAAGGAGGAGGGCAAAAGAAAACGCAGAAGTGACGTGTAGGACAGAAGTCCCAAAAAAAACATACCAAAAAGGTATGACTTTTATTTTATATTTAAAAACGAGGCGGGGGATGGAGTTGTACGTATGTTTTCAAAGGAGTACAGTTTTTGCCCGGACCTCCACTTTAACTGCTTGTTTGCACAGTCAGTGGATTCATTCATCCACCAGATGGCACTCTAACACACAAAATCCATATATTGGTTCTTCTGGGAATAAAATTAGGGGATATAATAGTGTTATCCCTGGATTAGTTAAATCGTTTTGCTTATTATGTAATTGTATGGTTGTATTCCTCCAGGATGTTTTTAATATTATTTGTAATACTAATCTTTAATATATTATCTTAAACACTGGCTAAAGAGGTGTGTGATTTAATTCAACGATCCATGTTAAGGTATTAATTATTACTGATTGGTGGAGAGTGCTGATCAGCAGACCTTTTTTGGTCATGCCCCTACGCACACAGACCTGTTTGAGCCTACACGTGTGACACTATAGGAAGTGACTTACTATGGTAGCACATGGAGAAGAGGAGGAACCTGAGAGCACTGGTGGGGGACCCAACAAGGAAAGGTTGGGGCTGCTCTGTGCAAAACCATAGTGCATGTTTAGGGGGAAAACATGTACACTCACTTTAAACAATCAAGACCTGTCACATGTCTGCCCCCAAGCTAGGATTATACAAAGGGGGAGCAGCAGGACTCTGGGCTCATCCCTCTTTCCCAAATGTAGTACATCTGACTGGCTTCTAGTGCTAACTCTTCAACTCCCAGTTTGTGTGCCAGCAGTGAGAAGAGGAAGAATATGTTGGTGTGCATGTAATGACAATGCACTGCTTTGATGCCAAAAGCAGACCTCTAGTGTTTGAGTTATTTTTTCCCAAAGATAACTTTACCATACCAAATATTAAATATCACTAGCATAACTGGAAGGGTATCTGCACCTGAAACTATGTATTTCCTCTCCAGAACAGCCATAGCCTACCCCAATTTTGTTAACAGCTTTAAAGTAAACCTGAGCCAAAACCTGGGTGACTCAAACTGAGCACATAATGAAAAAAAAAATACGTAAGGGGGTTACTTTTTGTAAAAGCAGCATGTTAAAATGATCTGCTTCTACCTCTCTCTTATTGTTTTGATATGGTATTCTTGCTGAAGGTTAACTTGTGTAATTTAATTTTTTGTTAAAATTTCAATCTAAAATTAGTAGGTTTACAGCAAGTTTATGTAAGCCAAGTTACCTAAAGCAAATAAATATCTGAAAGCGTTGTCAAAAGCGTACTTTCATATAATTGTAACAGTAACCCAAAATGTATACTCATGGAAAATATGATTTCACCTGGAAGTTTTGTGACTTTAAGTATCTTGAGTGTTTGAATTGTATTGTAGGACAGCAAGTGACTATCGGTGTGCTTGAAAGAACAGCTCAGTCGCAGTGAGAGTTATGACATCATGCTTGGTTATTTGCTCTGTGGCTGCTTTCCTCTAATACACAGAGAACAGTGCTTTGTGTTCCGTAGAGCCCCAGCTGGTTGCTAAATTGGCTCTTTAAATCTGGAGGGTTGCGAAGGCCTAGGAGCAGCAGATTGTCTTGTCTTGGGTGTCTGGTCACAGAAAGCACTGAGCTTGCTCCTTTCCTCCCTGAAATTACATGGTTCAGTCAAGATGTTCCTGTCTTGTGCAGTGTCAAAATGGATGCTGTTTTGGCTTTATCAGTCCCTCAGGTTCAGCACTATTTAAAGTTACATAAGTCATGGCCACATTAACGTCCCCCCCCCCCCACCTTCTGCTTCTCCATAACCGGTAACCTAGAAATTTGATTGCATTTTTTTTCGACACTGAAACTTAGTAACCAGTAATGGGTATAAATGGTCTTTGTAGTGCCTATTTAGAATATTGTTAAATGCTGTCTTGCACATGGCCAGGTAAGTATAAGAGTACTTTCTTATAAGTTAAAAAGAGCACAGAGATGTGATAAAAAGTGGCTCCTGATATTTCTATAGTAGTAATTTCAGCCACATGTACCCAATCTTGAGGAATGGGTATAATCCAGTCCATAAAGTTATTCTAGATGTGGATTTTTACAGTATACATCTCCATCTAGCTAAAGGACAATTTACTTGGCACTATCGGGATATTTGTTTCTTATGGAAACTTACCAGATGAATTTTAACTTTTGATAATGAATGTTGAGAGATAACAAAAGCGGTATCCTAATGTGTATCTAAATCCGAATCCAATCTGTTTTAGGTAGAGGGGGAGGATTGGGACTCTGCTGTCTTGTTTGTATTGCTTTCTGTGTGCCCTATAGGAAGATTTGCACTGACTGAAAATGAGGGAATATCCAAAATGTGAGTTGTCGCCAGATAGGATTAGTGGGGATATTTTCCAGTGGGGTTGCTTGTTTTATTATTAACTATCTGAGTGGGAATTTTCCTCACTTTGGATTGTTTTTATTCTACTTTTTGTTATTTGTATGGGAGAGGGGTAAAGGGAAGTCTCCTCAATGCAACATAGATTGCAAAAAAAATAATCTGTTGGGGTGTAACCACTCAAATACATTAATGTAGGCCTGTTTGGCTTTCAATAAAAAAATTAAGAATTTTTTTTTTTTTTTTAGAACATTTTACTTTTTGTTTTAATCCTGTGTAACTGGTAATGAGCAAACAAGTGTATTGTGTGTCCTCTGAATAACCAGCTAATAACATTATATAATATGCTTTTTCTTGAGATCTTTTTTTCCTGAGTTTTTTTTTCTGTCAGACAACTTAGTACAGTTAAAATACTTCAACAGGTAATAACAAATCCCAACTGGAGACCTTGAATAGCTCATCGGAATTGGGTAGGTTTGGTGCTGTGCGGTAGTCGCATGTGCCCAGTACTTCTGTGTGGTCACTGGTGTTTGGTGAAGGGGATCCTCTGTCATTTAGTTAGCCACCAATACTGATATGTGCACATGTAAACATATTTTCCTTTAGCCATGTTGCTGAAACCTCATGTTTCCGCTCTTTGTGATCCCTGGGAACACCTGAAATACAATGTCTAATTATGTGTAAAAAACACAAAAATAGGCAGCCTTTTTACTGGGTTACCTGATTGTATTCTATATTCCTAACAGGTGCCAGTAAGTCCCAACTAAACAGTTCGTCTGAGTGGGGTAGGTGAGCTTTTCTAATTAGTAGTGTAGTTGGTTCTATCCTACATACACAGAGGTGACCCTAAGATGCAAACTCACCTTTACAGTTGAGAAAGAAAAAATCTTGCTCGTCCTATGCTCCTGTGACACTGCACGTGGAAGCTCTCACCCACTCCAGCACTCTGCAAGTGCTCCATCATTTTTCATGCAAGTTTTTAGTGTTGTTTTATACCTATATACTGAATAAATTCCTAAGCTGTTTAAAGGATTGGCTTGGCCCTTCTCTCTCCTCCTTTTGCTTTCCTTTTGTTCAGTGATCAGGTTTCCCAGCCTGTGCCTCCCTTTACAGCCTCAATTTAGAGACTTTTTTTGTCAGAGACTGTAATTTTTAGGGGTTAATTTTCCAGAACTTTCAATTCACTCATCATTCACATGGTTGCACCTTCATGTATCAGCATGCAGATGCATGTCTTTTTATTTAAATGTTATACTTTCATCTTTTTCATCAGATGGTTTAGCGCTGAACATTATACCATAATTGTGTATGTGTTTCCTCTTATTTCCAATTGAGCCTGTGGTAGGCAGAGCATTGTGCCTGTCAGTGCAGGGCTCCATTATAAAAATTCCCTTGCAATTAGTAAATACTAGTAAAGCAGGTGGGGCCAAAAGGACACAGCAAATTTAGGAACCATGAAAAGGGAAATATAGGTCATCAACACAACTCAGAAGTTGAACACCGTACAGTGAAGTATGTACCAGGTAGAAGTGTCATAAAGGTGAACTTGCACTTGAAATGTTAAGCTGGTTTTGGGCATGCGGTCATGGTGGTTACATTTTGCATCATGATTTTATACTGATGACATGAAATATTATGACAGGTGAAGGTTATAAATACACACTGTAAAGCCATTACTGTTAATAATTAAATTGCCAGCTGAGGGACTATATATAAATAAATAGTGCCAGCTGAGGGACTATGTCTACTCTCTTCTTTGTTTGACATCTGATGGGAGGCACACAGTGGAAAGCAGTCGCACTCCTATATCCATTCTGTTTTTTAAAAAAAGGAGCGAAAGAACGTCACAATGCTTATATGCACCAATCGGGTTACCTTGTTTAATTTCCCTAGCACAGTTTCGATGATGAAAATGAAACCTTCCTAATCATTGCTGACAGGAGACCTATTTTCTCTTGATCTATTTTTCATAAATCAGTCTCAGTCTTGAAGTTTGTGGTATGCCTCAGCGGCTATGAGAGGTTAATAAAAATTCTGACTGCACTTTATAATGTATATTATGCTTGGTTTTAGAGATAATAGTCATGGTTGTTCTTTTCAGTTAGAGATCAATAATTGTGACACTGATTTAACAGGCACGAACAGATCCCAGCTGGAAGTATTGAACAGCTCTTCAGAGTGGGGTAGGTGTAATCTGGAGGGGAATTCATTTTTTTTAACTCGTACTTTAGTAAATTTTATTTTTTCCCCCAAAATGCGGAGGCCAACCCCTCTCCTTTTTTTACAGAAAGCTGTTTTGAGGAAATATTGCTTTACTCTGATTCCATGGAAGTATAGGGAGCCCAATGTTCCTAACCCCTTGATGCCGATCTCATACAAATACAGCACCCTTAGACTGGGCTTTTTTTCTATGGGGCTGCATAATTGAATATTGCCCTTGCGCCACACAGCACACTCACAGCAGAGAGTCAGGGCCTCACCAAGAGCCCCAGTTCCCGTACTAAAGATCAGGACCTGAAACTCCCGATTCCCGAAGTGTGTGTAAAGAAATTATAAATGTAATAATAAAAAAATACTAAATAATACCTAGATCAAGGTTTTATCTAGGTCAGTACCATAGTTAGTGTTTGGGTAAAAAAAAATTATAAAAAAAATTAACTAATTTGGGCCAGTATTCCTTTGATAATAATAAAAAAAAACTAAGCGATCCATTAAAATTTACTACTAAATGAAAAGCCCAATTTTCATGAAAAAATCAAGGTAAAATCCATCTGGATGCACAAAGTAGTTGTGGTGATATGTTTGGTTTTACTAACAAAGTTGCAAAACTTTGCTTACAAAAGATTTCTTTTACCCTTGGGCGCAGAGTAGTTAACCTGCCATTTCCATGTTCGCTAAGAGTTTTCAATATTTGACCTGGGATTGAGTGGATTTTGGTGGTGCTGACTTTCCTAAATCGGACAGCTTCTCCCCCCCCAAGTACACAAAAGAAAGCAAAATAGATCAAGGAAAAGTAAGCATAAAGAAAATGGGGGGGGGGGGGCAAAAAAGGGTAGGCGAGCTAAAGAAGAAGGCACGGGCAAGTGCTCGGAAGAGGTTTTTTTTACTTTTTTGGATAACATTATCTCTGACCTCTGGAGAGTGTCATAATACTGTCTAAGCAGCTCGGGTAAAAGTGTAATAATCCATGCTATCAGGCTCCCAAATTGCATGAAAGAGGACAAATTCCACAGCCAGTCCTGCGGCAGATGGTATCTGTGAAAAGAACCAATATCTGGGGATCATTTCTTTTGCTGCAGCATTAAAAAAAAATATGCAACATGCCCCTTTTAATGGATTTTAGGTGTTTCTAAAGGTGCTTTTTTTTTTTTCTTTCTTTAAAATAATACATCATACTTGCCTGCTCTGTGTAATGGTTTTGCCCCAAATTCTTCTTTTCTCTGGTCCCCTGCTGGTGTTTCTGCCCCCCCCCCGCTCTGGGGGCACGTGTGCATGCTCGCTCCCCAGTTGCCTCTGTGTGTCTTTGGGACGCACAGCATGGCTCAGTCCTGCCATCCACTGAAACCCCCTGCTCCCTCCTCACTGGCTGTGATTGACAACCATTGTCTCCCACTGCTGTGACTCAGCAAATGAAGAGAGAGAGACCTGGGAGAGCCTTGGCTCTTGTGCACACCCCTTTATCAGGCTTGGGTAAGTATTGGGTGGGGGGGGGGGTTGCGGGGGGAGATGTACACTAAAAGTTTTTACCTTCATGCATTTAACTTCAATGGTATAATATTGAAAAAAGAATAATAGAGCGCAGATTGATTGAAGGGTTGTTTGGTATTTTGGTACCTTTTACTTTTTCAGTAAGTCAAGGAGTATGGGACCTTCCTATACAACAAGAAAAAAAAAAAAAAAAATCATGTCTTCTAAGGCTTTGTCTACATGTAATTTGTCAACTGCCTGCCCCTATGAAGCCTGCACCCCACAGATCATTAAAAAGGGCTTTTAGCAGAGGTTTAAGGCTCTCAAATTCTAAAATCTAAGAATTCTGATGACCCCATACCTTTTACTGACTGGCTAGAAAACAGTGCTCTCATCATAAAAGCGCTGTCTGCATTCAATGGTATATAAGAAAGGGGAGAGGAAAATGTTTCTATGCAAGATTCTGGTTAGGTGGCCATCTTCAGTAGTTTGCCAGCATTCTATTTCTGTCCACAGCGATACCTGATTACTCTAACCCGAGTAAGTTGAGTTTTTAAACTGTGTGATATGACAGACGACTTAGAATAGCGTCCTTTAGAAAGGGACACAGAGAGACAAGAAAATATAACTTACATTTGCTAAAATGCTTAGGGGCACATACACTATTTATGTGAACATTTAAATTAAAGGGTACACTTATTATTTAATAACCAGAACTGAAAAGATGTTAAGATTGGATCGCTATTATTAATATTAATTTGACAGTGATGAATTTTACCTTTTTTATAGTAGTTTGAGCACAAGATAAAATAAAAGGGCTATACCTGTGCAGAAACTCATTTCCTTCAATTAATACTTTACCAGGTGGCACATCACAGTTGGAACCACTAAACAAGTCTGTTGAGCAGGGTAGGTAAAGTGCGTGAGAAACTCCACTATCTTTTTGTACAAGGCACTCTGGGGATGACTGACCTAGACCAGAACAGATTTTAGGCAACTCTTTTTTAGGCTTAATTTTTTTTTGTCTTTAGAAAAGAAGTAATGTGTTTTTGCTATGTTTTCCCTTACACTGCAACCTCATGAATGTTTTTTTTATTATTACACTCTGACCTTTTTTTTTACACTGGTGCTGGGTGGAGGCTGCATAAGAATGTACTGTGAACACTCTTAATAGAATATAATACTTTATCAGGTACCAATCAAATACAGCTTGAGCAAAGGGACAGTTCTACCACATGGGGTAGGTTAAATGAAAAGTACATCTCTACTTTAATGGAACATATACTATATTTTAAGCCTTTCATATGTCCTCTTGTTTGGAAACTGCTAGCTATTTTGTCCATGTGTTTCCAATGCAGTAGCCATGGTAACAATAATGGTCAGGCTTTCATCGGTTTGGTCAGTTGTTGCCACTGTTGTGATCTTGTGTACTCGGTCATTTTTTACTGACATATTTAACTTTTTTTTTTTTTTCAGTGGAGGAAGACACTGAAGAGAGCTCTCGATCAGGGCGAGAGTCCGTTTCAACTGCCAGTGACCAGCCATCTCATTCACTAGAGAGACAGGTTAATGGGTCAAGTCAAGACAAGAATAAAAAGGAAAAGAGCAGTAAAGAGAAGAAAAAAGACAAAGATAAAGACCGAGATAAAGATAAAAGCAAGGCCAAAAAGGGCGGCGTGCTGAAAGGTCTGGGTGATATGTTCAGGTAGGAAAATTTCTATTTTACACAAACCATGTTTATACTCCGTTACACAATATACTTTTTGATACACATATGTATCACATTATACTTTTAAAATCTAGCTTTAAATTATTAGATTCCTAGGCTGTGCTTTATGATTTTCATACCTCCCCTGCTAGATTTTTATTTCTTGTTCAGTCAATCTTTGGCAGTTGACCAAACAGATTTTCTTGATAACAAAAATTGTCACCAGTTTTGTCTGAGAAATCATGAGTCTGTGAGTTTGGGGCGGGCAAGGTAAGTAATAGCGTTTATCTCGCTTAGAGCTTTGCGACTATTAGCAAAAATATACACCTGCTTCTGCCCCATGAGATGCAGCACACCTTCAGCATTCGGTATTGGTGTCTCTTAGAGTGGCCATTGACCTTGTAAGGAAGCAATGGCCTGCTAGTGAAAGTACTGTGTCTTCCTCCCTAAACATATGGCTACCATTACTAATGCTAAGCAATGGATTCATTAATGGAAAAATTAAGCAAAGGTGGTTGAACAAAGGGATTGTCACGGATATATATAATTAAATAGCAAATGTATAACTATTTAATATCCTGAAAAAGCAGAAGCAATCCCCCTTAAATATTCCCAACAGTTGAAAAAAGGTGTCTCCTCTAGCATACGTTACTAAAACCTTATCCCCAATAGGAAACAATTTGTCCAGTGACATTCCAAGTTGACTACAGCATCTTCATAGTTTTTAAAGCAACATTTGATTAATACATTCTACAGTGTTGTATTTAACACTCTATAATAAAGAATGCAATTTTTTTTTCTTCAGCAGTGAAAATAACATATACATGATGAAGGTCCTTATAGGTAATTCTTCTGGATGTCCTGGTCAGTGATTAAACCTCAGTCTTGGCGAAGATTTTATTTAAATGGAATCTATAAGTCCATTTCATTGATGAATTTAGGTGACACAGAAATAGACAGCTTGGCACTTTGACTCTTGTATTTATCTATACCATGTCCGCTTGTAATTGACTTATAATTGACAAATATTGTCAGTAGAGGACCTTGTTTTAGCCGGCACATATCTTGGTGCTCATCAAACATTGATCCCTGCTGTCCTCATTTCACAAAAGTGTTAATAAAGCTTGTGAAGGTGGCCAAAGAGTGCTATTTATCACAGTCTTCTAGATTGTGCCAAGCTTAAAGCATTTGTTAACCTTAAAAAAAAAAAAAAAATGGGGATCCTATTCCCTTAAAGCATGTTATACAGCACAGTGTGTGTGCTGTGTAATTTAGCCCTCTCTATCACCTGAAATACCTGGCTGATCTTGCCAGTTTCTGCCCTCCCCTTTGTAAACTGACCACGGTTAATCATGGCTGCTGAGCCCTGACACTGTGGTCAGTTTACGTGCTTCCATCATCCGCAGCTATCCTGTCCTCTCCTCTGTCATCCTCTCCCCCCTCCCTCCCTCCCTGCCTGTTGTCTCCTGTGTCAGCCCCTCCCCCCAAAAAATAACTTTGAATATTTGACATAATCCGCTCTGTCTCCTAAAGATTTGTCCCCATGTGTCTTTGTTTTATTTAAAAAAAAAATCAGCAGGGGAATCTTGGCCCTGCCCAATGCATCTGTCAGATGGGGAGAGGAGAGAGTCGGCGGGTCACGTGAGCGGTGATCAGCGATCAGAAATGAGGCATAATTGTTTTGTTTTTAACTCTGCACATTAGGAGACAGAGAGGATTATTTAAAGTCCTTAACAACCACTTTAGGTTAAACTAGTTTTGTCTTCAATTATATCATATATTGCCCATTGTTTTGTCATCACAGAATGCAGGCTGTGTCTGCAGTGAAATCCCACAATGAAATATATCTGTGTACACTTTTTGGTACTACTGATGCATAGCATGCATAGGGATTATGGATCAATGTCTAAAATGGCCACAGCACCATGTAGAGACACTAGTTTCATGAAAAAAGTGTATGGCCACTGCAAGACTTTATATATTCATCCTGTAAAATGTTTATCAGACATGCCTTATGGCTGGAAATATCATACTCCTTTTATATGTAGCCTAATTTCCTGGCATCGCCAGGTATTTGGACCATTACCACACAAGTTACTACTCACTGTATTACTAATACCTCTTATTATTTGTTGTGCTTATCAAAGAAGCATTTGTCTACATTAGGAACATCTTTTTAAAGTCTACACGTTTCTGATTCTTTTCCTACCTGGGTATTGTAATATTCTGCGGAAGAGAATCATTTTTTAAAAGATGCACATATTTGAATCCATATAACAGGCCAAGAAATTTGTTATTGGCCAAGAAATTTGCCTCATTTCACAACCAGTTTAGCATGCAGTTGAGCAGATCTCTTCTATTATTTAGTTCAGCCGATTTGTGTTTACGGTGAATGGTATTTAGGATGGCTACACAGAAGAAATTATGCAGTTTGGTAGTGATCTGTTTATCCAATAGGCAAAATCCATTTCAAGTAGGTGATCTCTCCATTATGTATGTTTGTTCATTATTTTTCAGCTGAGCTGGATCATTCACAGGGCAACCTAGATAGCTGAACTCTGTCACTTCACAAGGGCAAAGGCACCTAGTTCCTGATGCCAATATGTGGAATCTCTGTGTCTACTGAAATCTTTACTTATCAATGACAATCAAAAGAATGGGGGGGGGGTCATAGCAGCTACCTTTCCAAGGTTCAATCCTTCTTTTCTGTGCTACAGTGCCTTTACCACTAATAGAAGGTGAAGCGTGATTAGTTAGATGTATCCCCTAAAGTGTTCACAAAAGCTCAAGACCATACAGTCATCGAATGCCAAAGACAAACTTGGGAAATTTTCATAGTCAATTTTAATATATCAGTCCTCAAAGATTAACACAGCTGTTTGAAAAGTCTATTGGCTTAGTTATTCAGTTCATAAGCTTTTTGTCTATTATTTATAGGTACAACAAGGGTAACAGGCTGAATACACTGATCAGCAATTACTGCTGAACTGGTCAAATTTCAATCTGTGTATATCCAGCTTGATTTGGGTGTTCCCCTTGTCTGTAAAGGTCATTGGTATGGCTAGTTGTAGTCAGTCAAATTCAACTGGATTTTTTTTTAGCTAGAACAGAGTAGTTTCACAATTTTCACACCTCCTCCTATCCAGTTCTTACACCATAACGTCTGTCTTTCCATGGTGTTTTATTCAAAGTGGTGTTGTTACCCATGTGGTTTTGAATGCTCAGTTATTTCCCTGAAACTCATTAGAACTGGAGAAGTGGATTGGATAAGCTACGAGATGTCTTCAACATTACAGAACAAGTTCATATGACTAACTACTAGGGATGAGCTCCGGCGTGTTCGCATAGTCCACGTGCAGAGCCCGCCAGGAAGTCTGCACGGCGCTGCGCTAATCACAGGCAGAGAGACCTTGTCCCGATGCTCGACTACAGAGATCGTGAAATGTCTCCCTGCCTGTGGTTAGCGCAGAGCCGTGCTGACTTCCTGGCGGGCTCTGCACGTGAACTGTGCGAACACGCCGGAGCTCATCCCTACTAACTACTAGGTCTTCTCCTTGGTTATCAAAAAACGCATTAAATTTAACAATAATTTGGCACTATACTAGGTAGTAGATATAACAAATCTGTTCCAAACCTGCTGCTAAAATTCAGCACTCCTTAAAACTAATTGTTTTTACTTTGACTTGGTGAACTTCAAATCTTTGTGGCCACTTTTTACCGTCCTAGAAAGTCAGTTTTTCTTCAATGGCATGTTCAGTGTTACAGTATCCACCCACGTAGCTAAAGAGATAAAAACCTCTGGTTTGTGTGTATATAACAGGACATTTCCTAGACAAAAACCTTGTTAATTCCCACCTCCTGCATGAATAACAATGCATTATTTAAGTTTAGAAAAGACTCAAAGTGCTGTCTTGAAGAGTGCTCCTTAACCATTTATTTCCCTGTATTTTTCATGTACTGTGAAGGAATATAGCAGTCTTTCTGCTGGAATATCATCCCATGTGGACAGCTGCAGGAGATTAGGCCTAGGCTTTATCCATAATCCATCATTAAAATGTAAATAAACACAGTTTTTAGAAAATTGCACATTGTACACTGGAGGTTAACCTCATTAAAGTGTAAGCAAAATACTTGTAAAGCTGATCAGACAAGAGGTAATCTTATTATTTGTGAATGGTCAGACCTCAGAAGGACTCTACACTACTTGCCTGTTTGCTGTTTTGGTACATGTTGTATAGTTTCTCTCCAGACCGCCAAGTGAGGCATCTGCATATCTTCATACAAGCAGGTAAGAAAATGAGGGAATCTACTGAAACTAACCCAATCAGTCTCTTTCATACATGTTTAAATTTTGACACCGCTTTGTTGATATTGTCTGTGTTAGGCAGCATTCTGTGTTGGGACCTTGAGGAAAGGAAACTTGTTATGAAATAAGAATGTTGGCTGCCATTGCTGACCTAAGTTCTAAAGTTAATATCCAGGCAAATCTGAAAGTCACAAATTAGTACAACTTTGTGTTCAATAATAAATATTTTTTTTCTTCTAGTGAAATAAGTGCCCAAATTTAACTTGGTAGCAGTCTGCTGCTGTTTTACTGTCCAAACAGAAAACTTGGGAGGAGAGATAATAAAATATTGTTTCTTGGCATCATCCATCTGGAGCTGCAGAGTGACAGAGAGTGGGGATATCTTCCAATAAAGACTAGTTCTGGTGACAACCAGACGTTCCTTCACTTAAGAGGAATTTTCACTCCCATCCAGTTTTGGCCTTGGGACAGGAAGTGAAGGGAAATCTCAATGGGACACAGATGGCAAAAGAAACCTTACAGGGGTTATAACCCTCCGTTTCTCTGTGTAACCTGGAAAAAGTATTGCCTTTAGTTCTACTTTGAATGTCAGTTGCCTGACTTCAATACGTAAGTCGCATATCAGGGACAAGCATGCTGTAAATAGGTTGCTGACCCATAACAAGAGCATGCTGCTAGTGAAGCTAGAACTCCTGATTTGCAGTCTTATTCCAGGTCAGTGAGTTTGTTAAATGATGGTTTCTAAACTGACAGAAGTGAAATGCAGTGAATGTTGCCTGTGTACCTTTAGTTATTTTGGGGAGCCCTGAAACCTAGAATACATCATCTGATAATGTCAATCTGTTGCTGTTGAAAATACATTGCCTCTTGGCTGTAATTTAGGGTTCGTTCACTCATTGTGCAGTGACTGGTGTTTTTCCACTGCATTTTATTGCAGTGCACAGTTAGGCACTGCAAGTCATCCCACATCAGCACAATGCCCTGCTGTGTGGAGACAAGTGTCACTTTATGCACTTTAAATACAGTTAACAAAAAACAAAACAAGAGCAACAATGTAAGGTGCCGAAATATGAATCACAGCGGCCCCCTCACTGCAGCCAAAACAGAAAGCCTAGGTGAGGTGTGAGCAGACCCCTAGGCTCAGTTCACACTACTGCAATGCAATTTTCAGTCTTTTTATGTAGTGCGACTTTGGATGTAGTTTGCATATTCTAAGGAGCCAAATTGCACAGAAAATACACCTAAGCAGCAAAGGAACTTTTTTCAAAATCGTACCCCATTGATGCGATTGGACACCATTGAAAATAATGTGATTTCCCTTGCGTGATTTTGTGAAACTTAGGCCCCTTTCACATGTGCGGACCGTATGTCCGCATTTTCATTCATCCGTTTGCGGATGAAAACGGGACATACATTGGTCCCTATGTGATTGCAGGTGTCAGGGAATGAACATCTGCTGACACCCATAATCACCCGCCTCCGCAAAGAAATTCCGATTTTTTCTTCCGTCTGCGGATCTGATCGGATGAACACGGACACACGGTCCGTGTTCATCCGTTCCCCCTATAGGGGAGAACGGAGAAAAGACTGGGCGGTCCCTGCACGGACACACGGAGGCAGACCTGCCCCGTGTGAAAGGGCCCTTAAGGCACATCGGAAATCGCACTAGTGTGAACCAGCACTTACAGAAGGTTTTCAAAAAAAATCTTTTTAGAGAAGAAATGCAAATTAATTGCAACTTTAACTTATTAGTTTTGCAAATATTTACCCGAATGCAGACAATGACAGGTTTCCCTATTGGCTTTAATTAGCAGCAACAGATTAATATATTACCTGCTATATATTCCGGTGTGTGTGTAGAATATATTATGCAGAGTTCTGCCACGTCTCACGTTTGTAATGTGTACTCAAGCTTCCGTTGAAGGCTTTGTTAGCATATCACGCCTCACCAATTGCAGCTGAACAATGCAATTGGCATACCAATCAGTTGGTAAGTTTCTCACTAATGTTCACAAATTCAAATTTATACCATCCTGACATTCACATACAAATCAGTGCTGCACAATGCCTTGATAAGCAAAGGCTGATATCTTTGATTTGGGGGGGGGGGGGGGGGTTAAAAATTGCAGTATGCCTAATCTGTGGCATATAGAAGGAAACTCCTGATGCATAATGATTTTTTTTTTTATGAAGAATATAACTGGTTCCAATGTGCTGCATCAACAACTTATTCCAATTTTTAGGCTGTGTAAGCACCTAGATTGAAAGGAAAATATTCTCCCTAAAATTCATAAAGTGATTCAGCATACACCAAATTCATGTACTTGTCTATAACTTGTGCTTGAAATTGATGCATGCACGCGAGACACTTTTGCATAATCTGTCTACGTCAGGGTCCCTCTCTGTATGGCAAAAGAGTTCCCTTCACTGGAACTAAGGGACCAAGACCAACCTCTGAAAAATAATTCCCCGCCACCAAATGATTTGGACCAGTGCACAAAGAAAGGTCCATAAAGACATGGGTGAGCAAGTTTTGGGTGGAGGACCATGACTGGCCTGCACAGAGTTTTGACCTCAACCAGATAGAACACCTTTGGGATGAATTAGAGCGGAGACTGCGAGCTGGGCCTTCTTGTCCAACATTCGTACCTGACCTCACAAATGTACTTCTAAAAGAATTGTCAAACATTCCCATAGACACACTCCTAAATCTTGTGGACATACATTCCCACAAGTGTTGAATCTGTTATAGCTGCAAAGGGTGGGTCAACTCAATATTGAACCCTGTGGATGAAGACTGGGATGCCATTAAAGTTCATGTGCGTGTAAAGGCAGGTGTCCCAATACTTTTGGCAATATAGTGCATCTACCTTAGCCCATGCACTACCAGTTGTTGTTGCAGACCCATTAGAATCCCTCCACAAACTGGTTGTTACTCCATATGTGGCCATATTTACTGAGCAATTGTAGGATGCCTAATAGTTCTCGCAGTGTATTGAGAAAACTTTTTGGAGACGCAGCATAATCTATTCTTTCACTTTTCCTCTAAATGGACTCTCACCAGCCAGCTATTGCACAAAATATGAGGTATGATTGGAAGTGGTAGAAACACCAATTGACCTATAAAGCCATTATGATGCATTGTTATAAACAGCATTACATTATTCATGTTACAGTACTTAAAAATGTTTTCTCCATATCCCTCTTTCTCATCTTGCTTGGTCTTTGTGTACCACAATCTATAACTTAGCTCAGCCAGCAAAAACACTAATGGCTCACGTAACAATGTTTAATAAGCCCAATAAATGATCTGGAAGATTATAGATCTTTCCAGTTGAGGTAATATGAGGCAGCAGGAAAATTTGGATAGTTTTTTTAGAAAAAAAAAAAAGGCAAAAAAGATATTCAACTGTGTCTTGAATACATTTTTGTGTGTTTTATCTGTTGTTTACTTTTACTGTGTGCTAGGTTTTATCTGGAAGCGAGAAAGAAGCTTGATGCTAAACAAGAAATGCTTTTAATGGGCCCTTTTCAACTATTGTCACTGAGTACTCACTGAAGATTATTGTAAATGTTATTAATTGTGCCATATTCTCAAGATCATAGTTCATGAAGATGTATAGGTTCTCCCTCTAGTGGTTTCTTGTCTATAAAGCAGGGCAGTCAGCATTCTTGATGAACGACTGCATTAAGATCTTTTTCATGGCCAACCATAAAAGGACAGTTATTTCTCCCAGAACAGCAGGTGGGGAAAAACTTGCCCATACTCCCACCAGGACCCACTGCAGATTTATGTGATCCCCTAACAAGATGATTACTACCTTGATTTTGGGTAGGACATTCAGAAAGATGTGGCAGTTTGATTTTATAAATTGTCCAAAGCTGGTTAAGTTAAAGTGATACTATAGGTTCATGTTTTTTTTGTTTGAATAAACATTTCATGCTTACCTCCACTGTGCAGTTTGTTTTGCACAGAGTGACCCCGATCCTCGTCTTCTGGGGTCCCTCTGTGGCTCTCATGGCGTTTTCCCGCAATAGCTAACCCCCTCTAGGAAGCTATCTCCCGAGGGGGTTATCTTGTGAGCGCGCTCCTGTGTCATACACTCAGCGTCTATAGCTGCCGAGTGTGTGACTCGGCCCGCCCCCCGGCGGCTGCGTTATTGGATTTGATTGACGGCAGTGAGAGCCAATGGCTGCGCTGCTATCAATCTATCCAATTAAGGTGAAAAAAAAAACACGAGGGTTTACAACCCCTTCAAGCTTGCTTTTTAAAATCAAATTATGGAAGTCCAGTTTTTTTGCAATATAATAGAGCAGGGGTCTTCAAATGATTGCTCTCCAGTTGTTCACGGACTACAATTCCTATTAAGCCTAGTCATGTCTGTGTATGTCAGACTTTTGCCTCATGGGATGTGTAGTTGTGCAACAGCTGGTGGGCCGTAGTTTGGAGATCCCTGTAATATACAGCTATATAGCAATATACAGTACTGTGCAACCGTTTTAGGCAGGTGTGAAAAAATGCTGTAAAGCATTTTTTACCAATTTAAAAAATGCAAAGTGAGCAAACGGAAGAAAATCTAAATGAAATGTAATACTTGGTCTGGCTACCCTTTGGCTTCAAAGCAGCATCGATTCTTACACATGCACACTTTCAGGGATTTTGTAGTATTAGATTTAGAGGTATGATTAAAAAAGTATACCAGATAGGGGCTAATGATCATCAATTCTATATGTAGGGTGAAACATAGTCATTAATGGAAACAGAAACAGCAACCTAGGAGGATAAAAACTGGGTGAGGTTGTAGAATAAAGTTTCATATCACGGGTCATACACCATGGCAATACTGAGCACAGCAACAAGACACAAGGTAATTATACTGCATCAGCAAGGTCTCCCCAGGCAAAGATTTCAAAGCAGACTGGGGCATCAAAATGTGCTGTTCATGCTCTTTTGAAGAAGCACAAAGAAATGGGCAACAAGGAAATTGTTAGACACAGGTTAGCCAAGGAGACCTAATGCAGCGGATGAAAGACACATTGTACTTGCAAAGAACTGTTGGAAACCAGTGGGACCCAGGTATACCCATTTACAGTTTGGAGAAGTCTGGCCTGAAATGGGCATCATGGAGGATTTGCAGACAAAAAAAAACCCATACCTCCGATGTGGAAACAAGGCTAAGTGACTCAATTGTGCACAAAAACATAGGAACTGGGTTGCAGAAAAATGGCAGCAGGTACTCTGCACTGATGAGCCAAAACGTGAAATATTTGGCTGCAGCAGGAGGCAGTTTGTTTGCTGAGCTGGAGAGTGGTACAATAATGCATGTCTGCAGACAAAGATGAAGCATGGTGGAGGTTCCTTGCAAGCTTGGGGCTGCATTTCTGCAATTTGGTCAGGGTCAATGGTGTCCTCAATGTTGAGCAATACATGCAGATACTTTTCCATCATTACATAACATCAGGAAAGCATGTGATTGACCCCATATTTATTCTGCACCAGGTCAATGACCCTAAACATACAGCCAGTGTCATTAAGAACCATCTTCATTGTAAAGAACAAGAAGTCCTGGAAGTGGTTTGGCCCTCACAGAGCCCCGATCTCAACATCCTTGAGTCTGTCTGGAATTTCATTAAGGAACACAAGTATTTCAGGCAGCCTACATCCACAGGAGATCTGTAGATATATCTCCAAGATGTTTGGAACAACCTACCAGCCGAGTTCCTTCAAAAAATCTTCTGCAAGTGTACCTAGAAGAATTGATGCGGGTTTGAAGGCAAAGGGTGGTCACACCAAATATTTGATTGGATTTGGATTTCTCTTCTGTTCATTTACTTTGCATTTTGTTAATTGATAAAAAAATAAACTATTAGCACTGCTATTTCTGAAAGCATTTTTAATTTACAGTATTTTTTACACCTACCTAAAACGTTTGCACAGTAGTGTATGTAGAGTAATAGGAACGTAGTTGGCATTTGTTGATTATATACTGTACCTATGGCATGTTTAGTGGAAAACCTTCATACATGGAAACCATTTTCCACAGCCTGCAGGAACGCTCCCGGGGGATCCGTGTTTACAGAAATTGCTGGCATAAATCTTTAAACGTACATGTATTCATCCTGTAAACAGCACCATTGATAAAGTGAAGAGAATTGCAGGAGACATTTTAATATACACAACGTTCTTATTAAGAGCATTAAAGTGACTTTTCTCTTGAAAGCCTATTCATTTGATTTGCACATTAGAATATTACTACAAGAGCCTTAGGAACGAGCCATGCAATAAACAACATGCTGAAGGATCTGTTGTGTGCGTCTTTATCCAATTCTGTTTTATGATTATTTAACAGCGCCAGCCCTGATAGACTTGAAAATTACATTTATCTTCCATTCGCCGCATTGAGCTAGGCTTATATTGAGCGTCTCCCTCTCACAGGCCCTTCTGTATATTTAGTGGCAGGTCTAAACACATCTTTTTTCATAATGAGTAACACACTGTAGTGCAGAGCCCTTTGAGTCAGGTTAGAGTCTTGTGTAGTGATGGTTCCCTTCACCTGCTTAGCAGAATGGGAGGTCATTTACTCTTCTGTCAAAGCAAACCGGCCAAGATGCAACTTATTTCTGTCATGGACTTAACCAGCAACTGCTAGAAATATGTACATCTTTTGATGACTATGTAAACAGTTTGTACCAAGTGAACTTATTTTCTGCTTGTGTGATTGGGTCACTGCGTTTCCCAGAAGTTTGGCACAGTTTATCATTTAATTGGAGTCACCATAACCTTTAAGTATAGTATATGTGATCTATTACCTTGTAAAACAACCTTTTTATTTAAAAATATTTAACTAGATAAAGAAAAAGTGATCACACGACCTCGGTTCTCAGCTGCTTACGGGGATTAGAGAGGTGTGAGCGGACACTGCAAGGGGGAAGCATTAGCAGGATGTGAAGATAGGGCAGTAAACTGATTTTCCTGGTGAAGAGAATGGTAGTCCGCATCATGCAATTAAAATTTCCATGTCTGCTTTCTGCTTGCAGCCTCTTACTATCTTTTAATTTGCTGTGAAAATATCACTCTCGGTTTCTGTTTGTAGGGTGGCTCCATTGCTTTCAGGATCCCTTGGAGCCACCCTTAATAGTACTCTCACGGCTGCAGCTTCAAAGACCAGATCCACTCCCCACGTCCTCCTTTCCTTGTTGCTTAATGTCTGCAGTTAGAGAAGAGGTGCCCAACCTTTTGAAGAGCGAGGGCCACTTAAGGGACTCCGTAACCGGTCATGGGCCACAATGAGAGGAGTTGGCGGATGACAGGTCCGTGTCTACTCTTCATATGCAGCGTGGACATGGATACACCCCACTCTACTCTATGGGCCCTCCAATCCACCGAGACGAAAGGGGACGATCTCCTATGTTGTTTTTTTTTTTTTTTTTGTGGATTGATTTGGAGGTAGGCGGGTGGACATGAGTGCGTTTACATCTGCTGCTCCATAGAGGTGAATGGAGGGTCCAATTGGGTCAGACTGATGGTGTGAAAGGGGCTTAAGGCTGCTTTCACAATGATGGGCTGTGGTTAACCCACACTGCGGATGCAACACAGTGCACATGTGGCTTTCCTAAGGGGTTAGCTGCACTTTGCCATAGACTTCTATTATATCCTGCAGGTTTGGTGCACTTTCATAAAGCACAACAAACCCGCAGGCAATAACAGAAGTCTATGGTTCAGTGCAGGTAACCCGCAGGTGCACTGCGCTGCTCTTGTGGATCAGTTTGAAAGCAGCCCAGTAACCACTGCAGAACAGATGCTGCTGCTGTTACTGTCCCAAGCAAAGTACATTTGGTATCACTCGGCCTGTGACAGGAGCCAGCCCTATACAGGAAGCAATGGCTTATGTGGCTCTGCTCCGCAGCCACTTGCTTCCTCTACTGGCGGCTTCATTCATAACACTGATACTGTGGGATAGAAGGTTGGGCTTGATGACCCACCATCTCTGAGCAGGAGGTCGCAGGCCACAGGGGGGCTCTGTGGGCCACTGGTTGGGAACCCCTGAGTAAGAGCATGAAAACAGTGATATGTTTACACTGGCCTGGGTCTGTGATGAAAGCTCTTGAAAAACAGAGAATTAAAAAGGTGTGTTTTTTTAAAAACATGCAGAGTTTAAATATATCCGAAGTGCAGTTAAACTATTCTTTTATATATTTGAAGGTATTTTCGGTCAGGCTCTGTTGCCACTGGCATAAGCCTGGCTCATCATATTTAAATATTCGTTGTGAATAAGAACCACATATCTAAACTCCTACTCCTGATCTAACCTAGCACTATCTCAGGGACACATTTTGTGGAGTTTCAGTATTTTTGGCAAGCTGATCTCATGAATTTTTACACCCAGGCCGAAGTCACTCTGTTTATCATCTTGGCAACAGATATTTGAATTGTCAAGCTTAGGACAAAATCACGCTGCTGTGTGTAATGTGACATTGATAAGCTGGTATTATCTTATGCTAATGATCTCATCTGTGCCCAATTTTCATAACATGTTTTCTTCAGCTCTTCATTGTTTTTGGTGTGGCTCAGACGGAACCTTATTAGCTAAAATCCCAAGTCAGCACTGCAATTAAAGGTTATTTTATAATTTTTTGGAGACAGTTTAGTATTTGATTTAGATTTTTATATAATAAAAAGAGTACAAATTAAATTTTGGGTGCACTAATGGCTTTTTTAGAACCGCTTTAAGAACATTATCATGAGATAAACTAAGCAGTGTAGCTTAAAAAAAAAAAAAAAAAAAAAAATCTCCCTGCAGAGAGGATTGCCAGCTTGAGAAACAAGAGCATAGTTGGGTACCCTGGTTATCGTTCTTATATTCCAACTAAAATTATTCAGTCACCCCTGTCCCTTTTTAATAGGTGAGCTGTCAGCACAAGTCTCACCATTGGAGGACAGGAACTGACCACCCACAACGATGGATGGGCTCTCATGCTTAGTGTGGTCAGTTTTTTTATAGGAAACTAAAATAACTGGTAGGAACAGTGGCGTAGCATGGGTTGTCAGCGCCTGGGGCAAGGCAAGTAATTTGACCCATGGACTTTTAGCCCTCCCTGAGTCCCTTCCACTAGTACAGTATTAAACCCGTTCTTCTTGTACATTTTAGGATTATTTATACATATGTGTAGTTTATTTAATTATTTATACTGTACATTTATTAATGAATATACTAAGGGGTGAATATATATATATATATATATATATATATATATATATATATATATATATATATGTATATATATATATATATATTCACCAGCCACTTTATTAGGTACATCTTGCTAGTATCGGGTTGGATCCCCTTTTGCCTTCAGAACTGCCTTAATTCTTTGTGGCACAGATTCAACAAGGTTTTGGAAACACTCCTCAGAGATTTTGGTCAATATTGACATAATAGCATCACACAGTTGCTGCAGATATGTCGTCTGCACATCCATGGTGCAAATCTCTTGTTTCACCACATCCCAAAGGTGCTCTATTGGTTTGAGAACTACATTACAGGTGCAGGTGCAAATTTGAATATCGTCAAAAAGTTAATTTTATTTCAGTAATTCAATAAGTGAAACTCATATATTTTATATAGATGCTATATATATTTTAAGCATTTCTTTATTTTAATTTTGATGATTGTGGCTTACAGCTAGTGAATACACAATTCAGTATCATAGAAAATTAGAATATTACATATGATAAGACCAATAATAAGGATTTTTTTAATAGGGAAATGTTGGCTTACTGAAAAGTATGTCCATGTACAGTAAAGTATGCATTCAATACTTGGGGCTCTTTTTGCATGAGTTACTGCATCAAAGTGGCGTTAATGCGATCAGCGTTTCTTTGATGGTGGCCTTCAGCTTGTCTGCATTGTTGGGTTTGGTGTCTCTCATCTTCCTCTTGACAATACCCCACAGATTCTCTATGGGGTTTAGGTCAGGAGAGTTTGCTGGCCAATCAAACACAGTGATACCATGATCATTAAACCAGGTATGGGTACTTTTGGCAGTGTGGGCAGGTGCCAAGTCCTGCTGGAACTTTAAATTGGCATCTCCATGAAGCTGATCAGCAAAGGGAACCATACAGTGCTCTAGAATCTTCTGGTAGAGGGCTGTGCTGACTTTTTGGACTTGATAAAACGCAGTGGACCGACGCCAGCAGATGACATGGCTCCCCAAACACTCCCCGGACTGTGGAAAATTTTGCATTTCATTTGTAAATCAATGTCCCAGAGTCTGGAGGAAGAGTGGAGAGGCACGGAATCCAAGTTGCATGGGGTCCAGTGTGAGGTTTCCACAGTCGGTGATATATCATAACTATATATAGAAACAAAGTTCTTAAAACATTAGCACACAGATAAGATGATGAATTCATCAAGCTGGGTAATTTTACATGAATGGCTAAAAAGTACTAAAAACTATTTGCATTTCCTGCAATGCATGCAAATAATACTTGCCAATTCCCACAATACCTTTGGCATGGTGTTCTTGCAAACCAGTACAATGAGATGGCTAAGGCTACGTTCACACTTGTGCAAATTTTTATGTAATTTTTGTCCATTTTTCATGTGCTCCCATTGAAGGCTCAATAAGCACATTGACCCTTTTTTCAAGTTGCACGAAAGCACGTTGCATAGGTGTGAACAAGCATAGCTTGCAAATGATCCTATTATACCGAAACCTGTTACTCGGAATCAGTCTTAGGTGAGGAAGTTCTGCGCAGTCACCAGCTCTGTGCAGACCGAGAGTTGAGTGATCAGCAGTGTTTGATCGCTCAGTTCTCTGTCTTGATCTGGTGGGGGACAGATGCAGCATTGGACTAAATCTGCATACAACTAGGTGAGTATAATTGTATTTTCATTAGTGTACATGTTTGTATAAAATTGCGCCTGTAAATACCTTATTTCAATTTGTTTCTGGCTGGTCACCTGACCTCTGGCAGATCTCCTCCCCTGATCTAAGAGATACAGCGGGAGTGGCTGAGATCCCCCTCTGACTTCAGCCGGGAGGTCGCATGACCGATGTGCTTTCTTCTCAGCCCCTTCCGCTGTATCACTTAGATGGGAAGAAGAGAACGGCCGGAGGTCAGGTGATCGGCCAGAAACTGAAATAAGATATTTACAGGCACTATTTTAAACACCATTTTCTACAAATGCGTACACAGGGTAGTGTAGCTTAGTAGAACAGAGGGGCTGGCAGTAATCTTTTTTTAACTTTACTGCCAGCTGCTAATAGCGGCAGCAGGGGTGGGGAGCAGATTGACTCACACACACAGGAGCTGACAGGCATTACTGTGGTCAGCACACTAAGGGGGGCACAGGAACAGGCAGGATCAACCAGGTTTGTAATATCATAGAAAGGGACAGATTAAGACCACACAAATGCTGTTCTGTTTAATCTGCTAATAGGAGACAATCTCTCTTTTATTTTTATTTTTTTATTTTTAACATCTTTAAGCTATAATTGTATGGATTTAAAAAATAAATTGAAAAGTGGAGCCATTGCCAATAGAACAAGGTTGACCTTTTTTTTTTTTTTTTGCCTAATCCTGAGGATTCATGTTGGTTGCTGTTGGTCTTATCCCACACCTCCAAAACACACCCCACCTCCCATCCACTCACACATTCTCCTGTTCACTCACATGCATGGCCATCCACTCACGCACACTCCCCCATCCACTCACGCGCACTCCCCCATCCACTCACGCGCACTCCCCCATCCACTCACGCGCACTCCCCCATCCACTCACGCGCACGCCCCCCATCCACTCACGCGCACGCCCCCATCCACTCACGCGCACGCCCCCCATCCACTCACGCGCACGCCCCCCATCCACTCACGCGCACGCCCCCCATCCACTCACGCGCACGCCCCCCATCCACTCACGCGCACGCCCCCCATCCTCTCACGCGCACGCCCCCATCCGCGCATGCCCCCCATCCACTCGCACACACGCCCCTCATCCACTCACACACACGCCCCCATCCACTCACACACACGCCCCCCATCCACTCACGCACACACCCCCCATCCACTCACGCACACGCCCCCCATCCACTCACGCACACGCCCCCCATCCACTCACACACACGCCCCTCATCCACTCACACACACGCCCCCCATCCACTCACGCACACGCCCCCCATCCACACGCCCCCCATCCACTCACACCCGCCCCCCATCCACTCACACCCGCCCCCCATCCACACACACCCGCCCCCCATCCACTCACACACGCCCCCCATCCACTCACACACGCCCCCCATCCACTCACACATGCCCCCATCCACTCACGCACACGCCCCCCATCCACTCACACACACGCCTCTCATCCACTCACACACACGCCCCCCATCCACTCGCACACGCCCCCCATCCACTCACACATGCCCCCATCCACTCACGCACACGCCCCCCATCCACTCACACACACGCCTCTCATCCACTCACACACACGCCCCCCATCCACTCGCACACGCCCCCCCCATCCACTCGCACACGCCCCCATCCACTCACACCCGCCCCCCATCCACTCACACCCGCCCCCCATCCACTCACACCCGCCCCCCATCCACTCACACCCGCCCCCCATCCACTCACACACGCCCCCCATCCACTCACACACGCCACCCATCCACTCACACACGCCACCCATCCAGTCACACACACGCCCCCCATCCAGTCACACACACGCCCCCCATCCAGTCACACACACGCCCCCCCCATCCAGTCACACACACGCCCCCCCATCCAGTCACACACGCACGCCCCCCCATCCAGTCACACACGCACGCCCCCCATCCAGTCACACACGCACGCCCCCCATCCAGTCACACACGCACGCTCCCCATCCAGTCACACACGCACGCCCCCCATCCAGTCACACACGCACGCCCCCCATCCAGTCACACACGCACGCCCCCCATCCAGTCACACACGCACGCCCCCCATCCAGTCACACACGCACGCCCCCCATCCAGTCACACACGCACGCCCCCCATCCAGTCACACACGCACGCCCCCCATCCAGTCACACACGCACGCCCCCCATCCAGTCACACACGCACGCCCCCCCCATCCAGTCACACACGCACGCCCCCCCCCATCCAGTCACACACGCACGCCCCCCATCCACTCACACACGCACGCCCCCCATCCACTCACACACGCACGCCCCCCATCCACTCACACACACACGCCCCCCATCCACTCACACACACACGCCCCCCATCCACTCACACACACACACGCCCCCCATCCACTCACACACACACACGCCCCCCATCCACTCACACACACACACGCCCCCCATCCACTCACACACACACACGCCCCCCATCCACTCACACACACACACGCCCCCCATCCACTCACACACACACACGCCCCCCATCCACTCACACACACACACACGCCCCCCATCCACTCACACACACACACACGCCCCCCATCCACTCACACATTCCTATGGACGTGTGCGCACACAGACATTTTCTTGCTTGCAATAAATAGCTGCCTTAGTGATAGGAAAGCTGACATATTTCCAATCCTGTATTTAACCACTGGTTGCATTCAGGCAAATAAGAGGCTAAGTGGTGTTGGCTCTCCTTTGTTTCTATTTAGGTTGAGGGAGGCATTTTTCTTTGCCTCCATATAAATGAGGTGTCAGTCTGACCCATAACCACAGACAAGTTCATAGTTGCTAATAACATATTCTCCCAGTATTCTTCCCTTTCTTGTCAGTGAGTTTAAATGGAGACCCTGTGACATTCCGCGCACTGCATCTGACTACAAAGCGAGGAGAAGGAGGCACATAGCATGACAGCTGAGCCTTCTAAGACCCTTTCTGACGTCCCTTAACATTCCCTTTCCGTAGTGCTCCGATTCGCCGCAGAGCGAAGGTGTCAAAGATGACACCTATTTTATAATCACGGCAAAGCTAATCTTTTCTCAAAAGATGTTGCTGACAGTTCTGAGGTTCTTAGTCAATTTCCATTTCAGCTTATGTAGAAAATGTGAAATCATTTTTTTTTTCTGTAATTGAGTGAAAATTAAAGGGTAGCGACTATTCAGCTTCAAACAATGCCTGGCTAAAAAACATGAAAGGCTGGGTAACCAGACAAGGCTATATATTCTGGGAACCTAAGCGTGTCAGAAAAGATAAGACTTCAGCTGAATGCTGTGCTCTCAGAAGATATACCAATTACACCGACTCTGCTCCTACATTATAATATAGTTGAGTGAGAGCTTATGGTTAATCCGTGCATGCTCATGTACGCTCCTATAGGCCCTGAGGACAATGGGATGGGAGAATCTTCCTCTCTGTAGAGCCCTCTGGCTGCCCTTGGACATTTTTGTTTTAACGATATTTGCAACATTATTTCACTTTTTTTTTATTTTTTTTTTCTTGTAGAAGTACTGTTCCCGCAATCATAGATGTCTGTTGCAGTACTGAGCTCTTCTAAGTAGTAAACAGAGCCTGCAAAGTAATTAAAAGTGGCCTACCCCTTAACCACTTACCTATAGCAGAATGACGGCCGGGCGGTGGTTCAGTTATCCTGACTGGACTTTATATGACATCCAGCAGGATAACCGCTGCCACACGCCCATCGCGGCGATCGGTGTGGTGTGTCGGTCTTATACACTGATCTCCGACGGAGGCTCTTTACCATGTGATCAGCCGTGTCCAATCACGGCTGATCACAATGTAAATGGGAAGAACCGTTGATTGGCTTTTCCTACCTTGTGTCTGGCAAGCCAATCGCTGCTCTCCTGACAGGGGGTTTGTGCTGATTGTTTATCAGCACAGCCCTTCCTCAGATGCCTGCCCAGGACCACCAGGATGCCGCCAAGACCACTAGGGAAAGCAACAACACTGGACCATTAGGTATGCCTCCCTAGACCACCAGGGAAATGCCAACCAGTGCCCAGGCAGCTGCCAATCAGTGCCTATCCAAAATGCGTGCCAGTGCCATCAGTGATGCCTATTGGTGCCCAGCAGTGCTGCCTATCAGTACCACTCATAAGTACCTATCCGTGCAGCCTTTCAGTGCCACCTATCAGTGCCCATTAGTGAAGGAGAGAAACAAACTTTTTTACAACATTTTATAACAGAAAAAACACAGAGGTGATCAAATACAACGAAAAGAAAGCTCTATTTATGGGAACAAAATGATAAAAATTCTGTTTGGGTACAGTGTAGCATGACTGCGCAATTGTCATTTAAACGGCGACAGTACTGAAAACTGAAATTTGGCCTGGGCAGTAAGGGGGTGTAAGTGCCCGGTATTAAAGTGGTTAACGATATAGAGGTACAAACGGGTACTAAAAAAAAAAAGGTAAACTGAAGCATTCATTTTGCATAGCGTGAGGGTTCTAACCCCTGTCAGGCCTATTTTCTTCTATTGGGGATTTAGCCCTTCACACGTGGGAAGAAATCTCGCCAAAGTGATGGAATCCCTGTGTGACAGCAATAAAAAAAAGTGTGCAGGAAGGTGTGACTATCTGAGAAAGCCCCTCTTCTCCTATTGTAAATGGAAGAAAAAAAAGTCCCTAAATGTGACTATGGTATATGCATTAAGAAAAGAAAGCCTTCTGTGTGCAGTAGCCCCCCTGAGCCCCCCTAAAGCTTACCTGAGCGCCATCTTGATCCAGCAATGTTGCACAAGAGCTTCAGCTATCCAAGACTCTCCCAGCTGTTTGGCTGAGACACAGCAGTGGGTGCCATTGTCTCCCGCTGCTGTCAATCACAGTCAACGATGAAAGAAATTGGTGCAGCTTTAAAATTTTGGCTTTGTTCTTCCTTTTTCTTGTTAACAGTGGTCACCAGTACAGAGAAAGAGGGGAATCTCCCTAATGGGGGCACAATACATTTCACAGAGTCTAACCTTTCCACGCTGTGTCCAAAATTTAAATCAAACACGTATGTTCTATAGATTTTTTAAATGCAGCCAGTGTTGGGCTATAAGGGCAACAAATACCCTTTCCAAGGCTTCTGGAGTTGGATAAAACTTTTAAAGTATTTGTGGGGGGGGGGAAACTACAATACATCTCTATAATGCATGCTCATATGTGACCTGAGCATTCAGATCACTGGTTCTGCTGTTTGAGAGGTGACTCGAGAAACTGTGGCCTGTGAACAATGGAGTCCGCCAGGCCTGGTTCACACCTATGCAGTTGTCTTTTGATCTGTTTCTGCAGTGCTTTTTGCACATTTTCACACATTTTTTGATGCATTTTTTAATGCAATTTTTTTTTTTTTTTTTGGTATATTTGTTGTTGGGCAGTGAAAACAATGCAACGCATTAAAAAGTGGGCAAAAATGCATCCAAGAACGCACGACATGATTTTCTGCATCGTTTTCATTCATTTCTAGATTGTGAGCCCTCTGATTCCTCCTGTATTGAATTGTATTGTAATTATACTGTTTTCCCCGATGTTGTAAAGCACTGCGCAAACTGTTATATAAATCCTGTATAATAATAATAATAATAATAAAAGCCTGTTCCAAAAACACCATTTTTCATTTAAAAAAGTTCCTGACCCTTTCCAAAAATGCATCAGCTGATTTAGTACCAACTGTAGTACCACGCATTATGTATCACTAAAGTAGTTAAAATAACAAATTTGCAGGTGGTGCAATTTTGTGTGTGCACTTTAACTCCTAAGGATCGCCGCACAAACTTATACGTCGACAGACTGGCATGGCTGGGCAAATGGGCATACAGGTGCGTCACTTTTAATTTGCCACCCTGTGGTTGCGCGTCGCTTCCGGCGCGTTTGCGACCCTGCCGCGAGCTCCATGTCCGTGCCATTGGGACCCGCGGACTCTGTCTGCCGGTGTCCCGCGATCGGGTCACAGAGCTGAAGAATGGGGAGATGTCACAACATCTCCCCGTTTTTTCTAGTAACAGTCATTTTTACAGTAAGTGCATTTATCGCTGTAAAAATGACAGTGTCCGATGTGTCCGCCATAATGACGCAGTCATGATCGCCGCCATTACTTTAAAAAAATTGATATTAATAAAAATGCCATAAAACTATCCCCTATTTTGTAGATGCTATAACTTTTGCGCAAACCAATAAACGCTTATTGCCATTTTTTTACCAAAAATATGTAGAAGAATACGTTTCCGCCTAAACTGAGGAAAACATTTTTTTTTTTATATATATTTTTGGGGGATTATTATTATAGCAAAAACGTATTTTTATTTTTATTTTTTTTATCGTAGCTCTATTTTTGTTTATAGCGGGGGAAAAAAAAACTGCAGAGGTGATCAAATACCACCAAAAGAAAGCTCTATTTGTGGGAAAAAAAGGACGTGTATTTTGTTTGTGGGCCACGTCGCAGGACCGCGCAATTGTCAGTTAACCACTTAACGACACCCCCCTACAGTTGTAAGCACACACTAGGTGAAACATAACCCCTTCAAGCGCCCCCTGCGGTTAACTCCCAACTGAAACTGTCATTTCCACAATAAAGAATGCATTTTAAATTCATTTTTTGCTGTGAAAAGGACAATGGTCCCAAAAATGTGTCAAAATTGTGCGAAGTGTCCGCCATAATGTCGCAGTCACGAAAAAAATCGCTGATCACCGCCATTAGCAGTAAAAAAAAAAAAATTAATAAGAACGAAGAAAACTATCCCCCCATTTTGTAAACGCTATACATTTTGCGCAAACCAACCGATAAACGCTTATTGCGATTTTTTTTTACCAAAAATATGTAGAAGAATACGTATCGGCCTAAAGGTCGAGGAAATTTTTTTTTTTTTTATATATATATATATATATTTTTTGGGGGGTATTTATTATAGTAAAACATATTGAATTTTTTTCAAAATTGTCGCTCTATTTTTGTTTATAGCACAAAAAATAAAAACCGCAGAGGTGATCAAATACCACCAAAAGAAAGCTCTATTTGTGGAAAAAAAAAAGGACGTCAATTTCGTTTGGGAGCTACGTCGCACAACCGCGCAATTGTCAGTTAAAGCGACGCAGTCCCGAATCGCAAAAAGGGGCCTGGTCCTTTACCTGCATTTTGGTCCGGGGCTTAAGTGGTTAAAGCGACAAAGTGCCGAATCGCAAAAAGTGGCCTGGTCTTTGACCACCCAAATGGTCTGGGGCTTAAGTGGTTAAGGATCACCCTAAAATGTTTGTTTTAGGTTTCCATTAGAGATTTAGAGAACTAGCTACCGTTAAATGGAGCATTGCAGTCTATGTAAATAATACATACTTCGTCACTCATTTCCAGAATATTATCCATGTATTAAAATTAATTTATTGGAAAAAAAACAATGCCTTCAAAAACGATTAATAATTCTTAGTATTTCCAGGTATTAAACATTATTGTATTTTATCTGTGGATTTAACCTTTTTAGGCTTCTTTAGTATACTGGTGTAGGTCACAGGTTTACTTTAACATTTCAGTAGTTACTGTTCTAACTCCTTTTAGATGGTCTGACCAGCTGAGCTGATGTCATACTTCTCCCCTGCTACCTTTTTTTTCTTGTGTATGTGTGTGTGACATTCAATGATGCTTAATAGGATCATTGATCCCGATGGAAGCTGGCTGCACACGTGTTGGTCCTCTGCCTTGTGTCTATTAGCAGTGGCGTTATCCACCAAATTGCTTGTTTGATTTCAGGTTTGTTGTCTGTTTTTGTCCTGAGGTTAGAGACTGCATAATGATCTGACCTGAGACTCACCGCAGTTAAAGGCCTGATGATCCTCGAGTATTACACAGCGGACTGTTATACTGACTTTCAGGATCTGTCAAGATACTCTGTGCCCCATATCACATCCATTTCTTAGGTTGTTTTTCATTGTTACCGTAATGACATTAAATGAAAATTCTGTGTGCGTTTTTTTTTTTTTCCTCCTATGTTGTGGCATATAACAAAGATCTTTTATTTAGATGTATTCTTGTATGTGCTGACTTGTCTCGGTTCTCAGATAATGAGATCTTCTGGGAATATTGCGGGGTCTACAGACAGAGATATTAACATTGTAAATGCTTTGGTGTGTGTGTGTCTTCAGGCCAGCCTTGGCTGGCTCTCTGCATGTTTTTATTAGTCCCCTCATGTTCTTTGTGGAACGTGTAACACATATCCGTTTTTTGTACATTTAATATTAAAAAGGAACTCTGCTTAGCATTCATTGGAGCTATACTGACCCCTAACCTAACACCAGTATAATCTCATAAAAAACAACATCTATAATGTCTAAAAAAAAAAAAAGCACTGCACACTATTTCTACTGTGTACATAAAAACAGAATTGACCACAATGGTTAATGGGAGCGGAACATAATTTGCCACCATGGTTAATGGGAGGGGCTAAATATTTGTGACAGGTGCCACCTACCGTAGGATCTCTCCTGTATTTGCGCTTTTCTCGGGGCTGTAACGCATTCAGTGTGTGGGTGATGAGGATTTCCTTTTACATGCTGGAAGAGATTGCCAATTGATTTTTCATACCTTGTCAGCTGTTCATCTAATTCTTTATTCTGACTGATAGCCACGACTTGTCTATCAATGCACAGATCAGTCATATTATCAAAATGTTCTGTGTGACTAGCCTTGTTCTTGTACAGGCACTCATTACTCCAATATTTCATATTCCTTATAAGTGTATGTTGTACCATGTGTTTATGTTAAACAGTGTCCTGTTCTCTTTGTATTTATTTCATTGTGTCCAAAATCTGGTGATCCTGCCAAGTCCCCCTTTTGTCCAATTGCAAACTGACCATGGTAGGCATGAGAGCACATCCATTCCATAAGTGGTCAGTTAATGGCTGTGCTGGGAACACGGCCTACCTGTTCTCCAATGGCCAAGACTTGTGCTGACATGACCCACTCACTGCACAGCCATTCACTGGGAAGGTTGGTGTATTGCTCTTTCTCTGCCTCCTGCTGACATGCCCCTCCCTTTCCCCCCCGCAGTCTCTACCCCCAGCTCTCCAAGCACCTGATATGCTGCTGAAAACAGAGATTTTATGATCACTTTTTTTTAAAAACGAATGAGATGTCTTGCATGGTGAGGCTTCCCTTATCCTTTGAGACCAAAAATAAGGGGACAGTGTTGTACAGAATTGGAACAGTTTTGTCTCCCTGATACAGGAAGTGTGGTCTTTCTTATTTTGCTTGCAGGTAGAACAGGTATGTTTGGCAGTAAAGCAGTGGCTCAAATTCTAAATTGAAACTGCATTAGGCTGGGTTCACACTACTACACTACTTTCATCCTACTTTGCTCTGTGTTCAATGTTTCCCTATGAGAGCGTCTTGTAGTGTCCTACACAAGTCGGTCCGACTTTGAAAATGCCCCCTGTACTACTTTTGGTCCTACATTGATCCTACTTCAGGCCCATTGAATATCATTGAAGTCGGATCAAAGTAGTATCCTGTTCATGAAAGTAGGATGGATGTAGGACCAATGTAGGATAAATGTAGGACCAATGTAGCAGAGCAAAGTAGGATGAAAGTAGTGTAGTAGTGTGAACCCAGCCTGAGAGTGTGGTAGACAATTAGTGAGTGTATGCAATCCACAGATGCATGCAGCTGTCTCCATTGTGCTCTATGGTAACTAGCAGTGGTGGATACTTCAAAAGCTTGTATGATCGTAATGGAACAGGCAACAAATACACACGTAGTGCTAAATTGTGAAAGTTTGGATATTTTTGTTTGTGCTGAACTAACAAATTGTAACATCATTCAAATATATATATCTATAGATCTATATTGTAATGTTGGGGGTTGTTTAGCTTCTGTGTAGAGCATACCAGTGAGCAGAGTCCACACCAGTTGTGCTTTTTAAGGGCTTGTTGGCCCACTTTTATTAAAGAAAAAAAACCGTCCATCCAGAATTCCCACACAGGGGGTTTCAGGTTGCTACAGCAGTAAAGTGATAATCAATGGAAAATGCCAAGCCACCTGGCTCTCTTCTGAAATACTGCCTCTTAGGCTTTACACTTCAGCCCTCTTGGCCATACAACAAAGTTCCCGTGCAACCACTGTACCTCTTTTCAGTTTTCGTGATGCTCAGCCCACAGCCTTGGGCCCACTGACTACACCATGCAGACATGCTATAAGCCCAGGACCCACCTGCTCAATCAACCAGCCAGACTCCTGGCTGTTTCCAAAAGCCTGTCCCAGGATTGCAGATTCCATCCCACCCATATCGCTATGAAATCTCCGGGCTCCAGGTCCCCACGTGAATTTTACAAACTTTGGAGGAAACTGATCAAACAGATTCCTCCACATTAAATAAACCCTGGAGCCCCTCAACCTGCCTATTTGATAATCCTGGGCGACCATTACCAGGACGGGAACTGTACTATCATGATAGATAGATAGATATCTCCAAGCCGTCTTTTTCTGGTCACATAGACAAAAAAATTCCTTAACTGTAATTTACAAATCTTTAAATGGTTTTGATAGATGCCACTGCAACAATTGCTCTTAAAGAATGTGGAGAAAGAAACATTGTGGAGTTAAGACGAGTTGTAAGAGATTTCCAGAATGCTTGAAAATATCTTTAACCATGTCGATACTGGGCACTTTAACCCCCTTCCTTCTCAGGCCAATTTTCAGCTTTTGGCGCTCTCGCATTTTCAAAGATAATTGCACGGTCATGCAAAGCTGTACATAAATTAGATTTTTATCATTTATTTTGCACAAATAGAGCTTTCTTTTGGTGGTATTTATTTATGACTCAATTTTTTTTGCGATATAAGCGAAAAAAGAGCGGAAATTTAGAAAATATAAATCTTCTTTATTCGATTTTAAAATAAATCCAATTTACATCAAATTTTGTCATAAATTTAAGCCAAAATGTATTCTGCTACATGTCTTTGGTAAAAAAAAAAAATCCCGTTAAGTGTATAATGGTTTGTGTGATCATGGACATATGTACGCAAATGATCATGTACAGATGTGCGCAGGTGATCATGGACATATGTGTGCAGATGATCATTGGGACATGTGATTTTACTGTTACATGTGTGGGGGACAGGTGTTTTTCCTACGTAGGGACATGTGTGTTTTACATTGTGTTTACACTAGGCTGGTGATCAGTGTTTAAAAAGCTGTAAAAAACAGCTCATACACACTGATCACTAGCCGGCTGCAGCGATCCCTCTCCTCTCCTCACCGACAACTAATGTGTGAGGAGAGCTGATCGCCTAGCAACTGGCTCTCTGTTTACATCACATGATGGCTGTTATTGGACACAGCCGTCATGTGATCAGGAGGGCCGAACACAGAGCCCTCCTGCCAATCTGAGATGCGCCCTGTCCGGGTGACACAAGCGCATCGGGATTGCGCCGCTCCGCAGGCACACGCGCACATGATCCCCCTCCTTCCGAGGGATGTTCCTGAATGTCCACTCAGGAGAGAGCACCCACCCGGCTGTTTATATGCATTGGCCAGGTGGAAAGTGGTTAAAGAACTCCAACCAAAAATGGCTAGATAAAATGAATAGCCTGTTAACAGATAACAGGAAAAAAAAGTATTTGCTGCAAAATTCTCCTTCAACCCAGAGAGTTTCCCCACAGTGCTTTCTTCTGTTATGCTTGGTTTCAGTCTGATGGCTAGCATCATTCAACCAACTTCTTCTGAGCCCTGGTCATCTTGAGCCCTCCCCAGCCTGTGGCTGGTTAGTGAAAGAAGCAGCACAGTGATGAGCTTATCTCTCTGTCACTGCTTTTTTTTTTCAGCATATGAACTTATTGGCTCCTTGTTTTGCTCCTTCCTCGCACACTCCATCCCTGCTGTACAGAAACTGCAAGATGATGATGCCAGGTTAAAATGGGGTGTTTAAAGTGCTTGTATTAAAAAAATAAAAAAGGCAATTTGCGATTACAGAGCTGTGTTTTTGTGTGTTTTTATATCTGTCTGGTACTCATCTTTACAAACTCCACAGCCAAGGTCATTGTGTTACAGCTCCTATGAGGTCCATTTTTTTGGAGGGAGGCATGAATCATTGGCTGAATCGTCTGCATACTCTCTTGGTAGGCTTATTATTGCCTATTTGGATTTTTGATGACTGACATTACGATGAGTATATCATCTTCTAAGGGTAGTATTGCATCCTAAAAATCTGCAGTACAGTATCTGCTACCTTTTTTTCTTTCAGCATGAATTGGGAAATCACATCTTTCTTCTCTTCCCCAAGCTAAATTCATAAATGACAGGTTTGCATGTCCCTAGCCTGTTGTTGGCTGGGCTCAGGAAGGCCGTGTTGATTCTGCAAAGCTCCTGACACCATGTACCCTTCCAAGGCTTAACATAAACAGCATGCATTAGGCATTGTGTTTTATTTTTCCTCATATCACTTGGGAAGATGCAACATTCGCTGTTGTCACTCAGTGCAAAATTTGCTTTTTTTTCCCCCGGCTCAAGACACATTTGTGTTTGGCGCAATCATTTGCTCATGACCCCAGTCAATGGAAGAATTTAAAAGGCTGTTAAAAGAAATACTCAGAATGACCCAGCTCATCATTTGGGGCCGCTCGGGGCACAATCACTCCTTACTTATTATCAAAGTTATTCAAGCAGACACAGCTATCATCCCGTGTGCTATAATGGTGCTTAAGCCAAATGCGCTTTGTAATTTGCACTATTGTACTGTAGAACAGTAATGGCTGAGATTGTACAGAGCATCTAATCAAGAGAAAGTAAATAGCAGAGTAGAAATAAGTGCTTGGTTTTCTTGCTGATTGGATCAGGTGTTAAACACAATGATGGTTCAGGTCCTCAAACATCTTGTCCCTACAGTATACTGATATCAGTTACAAGATATTGGCTGTTAGAGCTGCTTTCAAGCAGCATTATATGTAAACTTGTTTCTTATCTTCTAGCTTTCCATCTTGCTTTCTACTTCTTTTTTTTTTCTCGTTCTTTTAATTTTTCTTTATACAGTAAAACCTTGGACTGCGAGCATAATTCGTTCCAGAAACATGCTTGTAATCCAAAGCACTTGTATATCAAAGCGAATTCCCCCATAAAAAAATAATGGAAACTCAAATGATTCATTTCACAACTATTCATAAGTCCTTTAGTTTATAGTCCATATAAAAAGACTTTAGCAATGTGCGGTTGTGTAACCATAAAATGTCCATCCACAAATGGAAGATTAGATGCAAAATCCAGCAGGGGGATGGTCTGTATAAACCGCTTTACCCCGGATGCCGGTGTTTCGTCAGATATGGTGACCCATCAGAATTGGTAACGGACATGACGCGCCGTCGTGACCATCTTGCTACACCCCACACTCCTCCATAGTAAGAAAACACAGAGAAGGGGGAAAGCGGACATGTTGCACCCACTGGACTTTTGCATTTTACACTTATATTTAACAGTAAAGTGATTTTTTTATACTGAAATCCAGTACTGGATTGACTGTTATGATGTTGAATTTTAAAAGCAGCGGCAAGCCTGCTCATCTCACAGGTTTGCTAATCTGGCAGAAGTTCGCTGCTTTTAAAATTCAATATCTAACAGGGAGTTGGAAGTACTGTATATCATTATATAAACTCACTTTCCTGTTAAAAATAAGTGTAAAATGCAAAACTCCAGTGGGTGTAACAGAATGTCCGCTTTCCCCCTTCTCAGTGTATCCTTACTATGGAGGAGTGTGGGGTGTAGCAAGATGGCGGCGATGGAACGTCGCTTCCATTACCAATTCTGATAGGTCGCCGAATCTGACGAAACACCTGCATACTTAGATGTGCCTGTTTTAATCATCAACCATATGAGTTGCTAAATGTTGTACCTTCATTAGATGTAACCATATTGCTACACTTGGAGGCACTTCTCTACTCTTATATCAAGACATCGCTTGTATATCAAGTCAAAAAATAAAAAATAAAAAAAGCTTGTCTAGCAAAACGCTCTCAAATCAAGTTGGTCTCAAACCAAGGTTTTACTGTATTTCACTTTTGCTGGTTAATCTCATTCGTGTGTGAACCATAACAAAATTGGCACACTCAGCTCTAATTTAATTTTATTGCCCCTGATTACCACTGGCAACGGCATCTGCTCCTACATTATAAATATATCCCATAATGTACATAGTGAGGAAGTGGTTAAGAGTGTGATACTACATTTCATATGAGCCTAGCACATCCCATGGGAGACTTTTGCTCTGTATATTTCTAATGAGCATCTCTATGCATGCCATCTTCTAAGGGAAATGGATGGATGCAAGCTGTAGACAGATCCCTGTGAGGCCTGTCAGTGGTGAGCAAGCGGCGCTGCCACCGAGCTTCCTTGTGGGAGAACTCAAAAGCCAAATGCAGCCGTATAGACAGGAGTGTAAGAGAGAGCTGGGGATGGAACAGAGCGGGTGTCGCTTATCTCATGAAATATATTAACCTCAAAGGAAACACAATGAAATAGACTAGAAATCAGATGAAATGAAAAGTCCCTAGCTGTTACTTTTCCTTTTTAGTTTAGATCTTTTTTGTATCTATCGAACATTTTTTTATCTTCTAAATATTCTGAGTATATTGTAGTGGTATGAATTTGTCAGGTTCATAAGGCTTTTCTGCCTGGTTACATACTTAAACAATGACGATATAATACACTTGCTCATCATATGGGCAGGCCTGGTATTGTTGCAGTACAGAAAACGTTAATATAAAATGTTATAAATGTGGTAGATTATAATGTTGAAAAAGTATCTTATTAAAGTGTTACTGAACCCACAACAGTAAAATCAGTCTGTATATGCTGTAAAGCATGCTTGTTAAACTCACTGTGGAACCTAAGGGGTTAATCCTCTGCATTTTGTAAAAACGCTGTTTGAGTTGGTCTTCTCTGATCCTCCCCCTCTTTCACTGTCCCAAAACCATCTGCTGATAAAAGAGCCCTAGGAGGCTCCGTTTTGGATTGTATTGCTAGAGCTTTTCTTTTGTGTGTTGAGCTTTCTCAGGTTCTTCACAATTTCTCATTGTGATTTGTTCAACTGACCCCTCTCACTTGGACATTAAAGTGATATTAAAGTTTTTTTTTTCTTTTTTAAATAACAAACCTGTTATTACTTGCCTACTCTGTCTAATGGTTTTGCGCACAGCAGCTCAGATCCTCATCTCAGGTCCCCCACCAGCGTTAATGGCTCCTCCTTCCTGCCAGGTGCCCCCAGAGCAAGCGGCTCCCGAGTCGCGGCTCTG